>NC_053026.1:117144802-117265992 GCF_003073215.2 Triticum urartu | reverse complement strand
GGATCATCTTTTTCATTCATATGCTGATACAAGTACAAGCATTATAGAACACAAAGATGGACTCGAGAGATTACATTATTTGAATTAAAATTTGGCAATTGCCGGCTAATTTAAGATTAAAAAAGATAAGTGCCCCATAATCGCCTCTTTTTGTTTTCCCTCCTTTAGGCACTATGGCGGAAGGAGGAAAAGACGAGAAAAGAAGCACCCAATGAAGGAAATATGCCCTAGAGGCAATAATAAAGTTATTATTTATTTCCTTATATCATGATAAATGTTTATTATTCATGATAGAATTGTATTAACTGGAAACATAATACATGTGTGAATACATAGACAAACAGAGTGTCACGAGTATGCCTCCACTTGACTAGCTCGTTGATCAAAGATGGTTAAGTTTCCTAGCCATTGACATGGGTTGTCATTTGATTAACGGGATCACATCATTAGGAGAATGATGTGATTGACATGACCCATTCCGTTAGCTTAGCACAAGATCGTTTAGTATGTTGCTATTGCTTTCTTAATGACTTATACATGTTCCTATGACTATGATATTATGCAACTCCCGTTTACCGGAGGAACACTTTGTGTGCTACCAAACGTCACAACAAAACTGGGTGATTATAAAGGTGCTCTACAAGTGTCTCCAAAGGTACTTGTTGGGTTGGCATATTTCGAGATTAGGATTTGTCACTGCGATTGTCGGAGAGGTATCTCTAGGCCCTCTCGGTAATGCACATCACTTATGCCTTGCAAGCATTGCAACTAATGAATTAGTTGCGGGATGATGTATTACTGAATGAGTAAAGAGACTTGGCGGTAACGAGATTGAACTAGGTATTGAGATACCGACGATCGAATCTCGGGCAAGTAACATACCGATGACAAAGGGAACAACGTATGTTGTTATGCGGTCTAACCGATAAAGATCTTCGTATAATATGTGGGAGCCAATATGAGCATCGAGGTTCCGCTATTGGTTATTGACCGGAAACATGTCTCGGTCATGTCTACATAGTTCTCGAACCCGTAGGGTCCGCACGCTTAATGTTTCGATGACAGTTATATTATGAGTTTATATGTTTTGATGTACCGAAGGTTGTTCGGTGTCCCGGATGTGATCACGGACATGACGAGGAGTCCCGAAATGGTCGAGACATGAAGATTGATATATTGGAAGCCTGTGTTTGGATATTGGAAGTGTTCCGGGTGAAATCGGGATTTTACCGGAGTACCGGGAGGTTACCGGAACCCCACGGGGACTTAATGGGCCTTAGTGGGCCTTGGTGGAAGAGAGAGGAGGCGGCCAGGGCAAGGGCCACGCCCCCTCCCCCTAGTCCGAATAGGACAAGGAGAGGGGGGCGGCGCCCCCCCCCTTCCTTCTTCTCCTCCACCTCTTTCCCCCTCCCAAGTCCTAATCCAACTAGGAAAGGGGGGGAGTCCTACTCCCGGTGGTGCGCCCTCTCCCCTGGTCGGCCGCACCCCCCTTGCTCCTTTATATACGGGGTCAGGGGGGCACCGCATAGAGACAACAATTGATCTGTTTGATCTTTTAGCCGTGTGCGGTGCCCCCTCCACCATAGTCCACGTCGATAATACTATAGCGGTGCTTAGGCAAAGCCCTGCGTCGGTAGAACATCAACATCGTCACCACGCCGTCATGCTGAGGAAGCTCTCCCTCAACACTCGGCTGTATCGGAGTTCGAGGGACATCATCGGGCTGAACGTGTGCTGAACTCGGAGGTGCCGTGCGTTCGGTACTTGATCAGTCGGATCGTGAAGACGTACGACTACATCAACCGCGTTGTGCTAACGCTTCCGCTTTTGGTCTACGAGGGTACGTGGACAACACTCTCCCCTCTTGTTGCTATGCATCACCATGATCTTGCGTGTGCGTAGAAAATTGTTGAAATTACTACGTTCCCCAACAGTGGTATCAGAGCTAGGTTTTATGCGTAGATGTCATATGCACGAGTAGAACACAAGTGAGTTATGGGCGATATAATTCATACTGCTTACCAGCATGTCATACTTTGGTTCGGCGGTATTGTTGGATGAAGCGGCCCGGACCGACACTACGCGCATGCTTACGCCATACTGGTTCTACCGACGTGCTTTGCACATAGGTGGTTGGCGAGTGTCAGTTTCTCCAACTTTAGTTGAACCGAGTATGGCTACGCCCGGTCCTTCCGAAGGTTAAAACAGCACCAACTTGACAAACTATCGTTGTGGTTTTGATGCGTAGGTAAGAATGGTTCTTGCTAAGCCCGTAGCAGCCATGTACAACTTGCAACAACAAAGTAGAGGACGTCTAACTTGTTTTTGCAGAGTATGTTGTGATGTGATATGGTCAAGACATGATGCTAAATTTTATTGTATGAGACGATCATGTTTTGTAACCGCGTTATCAGCAACTGGCAGGAGCCATATGGTTGTCGCTTTATTGTATGCAATGCAATCGCCCAGTAATGCTTTACTTTAGCACTAAGCAGTAGCAATAGTCGTAGAAGCATAAGATTAGCGAGATGACAACGATGCTATGATGGAGATCAAGGTGTCACGCCGGTGACGATGGTGATCATGACGGTGCGTCGGAGATGGAGATCACAAGCACAAGATGATGATGGCCATATCATATCACTTATATTGATTGCATGTGATGTTTATCTTTTATGCATCTTATCTTGCTTTGATTGACGGTAGCATTATAAGATGATCTCTCACTAAATTTCAAGATAATAGTGTTCTCCCTGATTATGCACCGTTGCCAAAGTTCGTCGTGCCCAGACACCACGTGATGATCGGGTGTGATAAGCTCTACGTCCATCTACAATGGGTGCAAGCCAGTTTTGCACACGCAGAATACTCAGGTTAAACTTGACGAGCCTAGCATATGCAGATATGGCCTCGGAACACTGAGACCGAAAGGTCGAGCGTGAATCATATAGTAGATATGATCAACATAGTGATGTTCACCATTGAAAACTACTCCCTTTCACGTGATGATCGGTTATGATTTAGTTGATTTGGATCACGTGATCACTTAGAAGATTAGAGGGATGTATTTCTAAGAGGGAGTTCTTAAGTAATATGATTAATTGAACTTAAATTTATCATGAACTTAGTACCTGATAGTATCTTGCTTGTCTATGTTTTATTGTAGATAGATGGCCCGTGCTATTGTTTCGTTGAATTTTAATGCGTTCCTTGAGAAAGAAAAGTTGAAACATAATGGTAGCAATTACACGGACTGGGTCTGTAACTTGAGGATTATCCTCATTGCTACACAGAAGAATTACGTCTTGGAAGCACCGCTAGGTGCCAGGCCTGCTGCTGATGCAACTGACGATGTTAAGAACGTGTGGCAGAGCAAAGCTGATGACTACTCGATTGTTCAATGTGCCATGCTTTACGGCTTAGAACCGGACTTCAACGACGTTTTGAACGTAATGGAGCATATGAGATGTTCCAGGAGTTGAAGTTAATATTTCAAGCAAATGCCTGGATTGAGAGATATGAAGTCTCCAACAAGTTCTACAGCTGCAAGATGGAGGAGAATAGTTCTGTCAATGAGCATATACTCAAGATGTGTGGGTATAATAATCACTTGATTCAACCGGGAGTTAATCTTCCGGATGATAGTGTCATTGACAGAATTCTCCAATCACTGCCACCAAGCTACAAAAACTTCGTGATGAACTATAATATGCAAGGGATGGATAAGACAATTCCCGAGCTCTTCGCAATGCTAAAGGCTGCGGAGGTAGAAATCAAGAAGGATCATCAAGTGTTGATGGTCAATAAGACCACCAGTTTCAAGAAGAAGGGCAAAGGGAAGAAGATGGGGAACTTCAAGAAGAACAACAAGCAAGTTGCTGCTCAGGAGAAGTAACCCAAGTCTGGACCTAAGCCTGAAACTGAGTGCTTCTACTTCAAGCAGACTGGTCACTGGAAGCGGAACTGCCCCAAGTATTTGGTGGATAGGAAGGATGGCAAGGTGAACAAAGGTATATGTGATATACATGTTATTAATGTGTACCTTACTAGAGCTCGCAGTAGCACCTAAGCATTTGATACCGGTTCTGTTGCTAATATTTTCAACTCGAAACAGGGACTACAGATTAAGAGAACACTGGCCAAGGACGAGGTGACGATGCACGTGGGAAATGGTTCCAAAGTCGATGAGATCGCGGTCGGCACGCTACCTCTACATCTACCTTCGGGATTAGTATTAGACCCAAATAATTGTTATTTGGTGCTAGCATTGAGCATGAAAATTATATCTGGATCTTGTTTGATGCGAGACGGTTATTCATTTAAATCAGAGAACAATGGTTGTTCTATTTATATGAATAATATCTTTTATGGTCATGCACCTTTGAAGAGTGGTCTATTTTTGATGAATCTCGATAGTAGTGACACAGATATTCATAATGTTGAAGCCAAAAGATGCAAAGTTGATAATGATAGTGCAACTTATTTGTGGCACTGCCGTTTAGGTCATATCGGTGTAAAGCGCATGAAGAAACTCCATACTGATGGACTTTTGGAATCACTTGATTATGAATCACTTGGTACTTGTGCACCGTGCCTCGTGGGCAAGATGACTAAAACGCCGTTCTCCGGAACTATGGAGAGAGCAACAGATTTGTTGGAAATCATACATACAGATGTATGTGGTCCGATGAATGTTGAGGGTCGCGGCGGATATCGTTATTTTCTCACCTTCCCAGATGATTTAAGTAGATATGGGTATATCTACTTAATGAAGCATAAGTCTGAAACGTTTGAAAAGTTCAAAGAATTTCAGAGTGAAGTTGACAATCATCGTAGCAAGAAAATAAAGTTTCTATGATCTGATCGCGGAGGAGAATATTTGATTTACGAGTTTGGTCTAGATTTGAAACAATGCGGAATACTTTCGCAACTCACGCCACCCGGAACACCACAACGTAATGGTGTGTCCGAACATCGTAATCGTACTTTACTAGATACGGTGCGATCTATGATGTCTCTTACTGATTTACCGCTATCGTTTTGGGGTTATGCTTTACAGACGGCCGCATTCACGTTAAATAGGGCACCATCGAAATCCGTTGAGACGACGCCATATGAACTGTGGTTTGGCAAGAAACCAAAGTTGTCATTTCTGAAAGTTTGGGGATGCGATGCTTATGTGAAAAAGCTTCAACCTGATAAGCTCGAACCCAAATCGAAGAAATGTGTCTTCATAGGATACCCAAAGGAGACTGTTGGGTACACCTTCTATCACAGATCCGAAGGCAAGACATTCGTTGCTAAGAATGGATCCTTTCTAGAGAAGGAGTCTCTCTCGAAAGAAGTGTCTGGGAGGAAATTAGAACTTGATGAGGTAACTATACCTGCTCCCCTATTGGAAAGTAGTTCATCACAAAAACCGGTTTCTGTGACGCCTACACCAATTAGTGAGGAAGTTAATGATGATGATCATGGAACTTCAGATCAAGTTGTTACTGAACCTCATAGATCAAGTAGAGTAAGATCCGCACTAGAGTGGTACGGTAATGCTGTTCTAGAAGTCATGTTACTAGATCATGATGAACCTATGAACTATGAAGAAGCGATGGTGAGCTCGGATTCCGCAAAATGGCTTGAGGCCATGAAATCTGAGATGGGATCCATGTATGAGAACAAAGTGTGGACTTTGGTTGACTTGCCCGATGATCGGCAAGACATTGAGAATAAATGGATCTTCAAGAAGAAGACTGACGCTGACGGTAATGTTACTGTCTACAAAGCTCGACTTGTTGCGAAAGGTTTTCAACAAGTTCAAGGGATTGACTACGATGAGACCTTCTCACCCGTAGCGATGCTTAAGTCTATCCGAATCATGTTAGCAATTGCCGGATTTTATGATTATGAAATTTGTCAAATGGATGTCAAAACTGCATTCCTGAATGGATTTCTGGAAGAAGAGTTGTATATGATGCAACTGGAAGGTTTTTTCAATCCAAAGGGAGCTAACAAAGTGTGCAAGCTCCAGCGATCCATCTATGGACTGGTGCAAGCCTCTCGGAGTTGGAATAAACGTTTTGATAGTGTGATCAAAGCATTTGGTTTTGTACAGACTTTTGGAGAAGCCTGTATTTACAAGAAAGTGAGTGGGAGCTCTGTAGCATTTCTGATATTATATGTGGATGACATATTACTGATTGGAAATGATATAGAATTTCTGGATAGCATAAAGGGATACTTGAATAAGAGTTTTTCAATGAAAGACCTCGGTGAAGCTGCTTACATATTGGGCATTAAGATCTATAGAGATAGATCAAGACGCTTAATTGGACTTTCACAAAGCACATACCTTGACAAAGTTTTGATGAAGTTCAAAATGGATCAAGCAAAGAAAGGGTTCTTGCCTGTGTTACAAGGTGTGATGTTGAGTAAGACTCAATGCCCGACCACTGCAGAAGATAGAGAGAAAACGAAAGATGTTCCCTATGCTTTAACCATAGGCTCTATCATGTATGCAATGCTGTGTACCAAACCTGATGTGTGCCTTGCTATAAGTCTAGCAGGGAGGCACCAAAGTAATCCAGGAGTGGATCACTAGACAGCGGTCAAGAACATCCTGAAATACCTGAAAAGGACTAAGGATATGTTTCTTGTTTATGGAGGTGACCAAGAGCTCATTGTAAATGGTTACGTTGATGCAAGCTTTGACACTAATCCGGACGATTCTAAATCGCAAACCGGATACGTGTTTACATTGAATGGTGGAGCTGTCAGTTGGTGTAGTTTTAAACAAAGCGTCGTGGCGGGATCTACGTGTGAAGCAGAGTACATAGCTGCTTTGGAATCAGCGAATGAAGGAGTCTGGATGAAGGAGTTCATATCCGATCTAGGTGTCATACCTAGTGCATCTGGTCCAATGAAAATCTTTTGTGACAATACTGGTGCAATTTTCATGGCGAAGGAATCCAGATTTCACAAGAAAACCAAGCACATCAAGAGACGCTTCAATTCCATTCGGGATTTAGTCCAGGTGGGAGACATAGAAATTTGCAAGATACATACGGATCTGAATGTTGCAGACCCGTTGACGAAGCCTCTTCCACGAGCAAAACATGATCAGCACCAAGGCTCCATGGGTGTTAGACTCATTACTGTGTAATCTAGATTATTGACTCTAGTGCAAGTGGGAGACTGAAAGAAATATGCCCTAGAGGCAATAATAAGGTTATTATTTATTTCCTTATATCAAGATAAATGTTTACTATTCATGCTAGAATTGTATTAACCAGAAACATAATACATGTGTGAATACATAGACAAATAGAGTGTCACTAGTATGCCTCTACTTGACTAGCTCGTTGATCAAAGATGGTTAAATTTCCTAGCCATTGACATGAGTTGTCATTTGATTAATGGGAACACATCATTAGGAGAATGATGTGATTGACATGACCCATTCTGTTAGCTTAGCACACGATCGTTTAGTATGTTGCTATTGCTTTCTTCATGACTTATACATGTTCCTATGACTATGAGATTATGCAACTCCCGTTTACCGGAGGAACACTTTGTGTGCTACCAAAAGTCACAACGTAACTGGGTGATTATAAAGGTGCTCTACAGGTGTCTCCAAAGGTACTTGTTGGGTTGGTGTATTTCGAGATTAGGATTTGTCACTCCGATTGTCAGAGAGGTATCTCTAGGCCCTCTCGGTAATGCACATCACTTATGCCTTGCAAGCATTGCAACTAATCAATTAGTTGCGGGATGATGTATTACGGAATGAGTAAAGAGACTTGCCGGTAACGAGATTGAACTAGGTATTGAGATACCGACGATCGAATATCGGGCAAGTAACATACCGATGACAAAGGGAACAACGTATGTTGTTATGCGGTCTGACCGATAAAGATCTTCCTACAATATGTGGGAGCCAATATGAGCATCCAGGTTCCGCTATTGGTTATTGACCGGAGACATGTCTCGATCATGTCTACATAGTTCTCGAACCCGTAGGGTCCGCACGGTTAATGTTTTGATGACAGTTATATTATGAGTTTATATGTTTTGATGTACCGAAGGTTGTTCGGAGTCCCGGATGTGATCACGGACATAACGAGGAGTCTCGAAATGGTCGAGACATGAAGAATTATATATTGGAAGCCTATGTTTGGATATCGGAAGTGTTCTGGGTGAAATCAGGATTTTACCGGAGTACAGGGAGGTTACTGGAACCCCCCGGGGACTTAATGGGCCTTAGTGTGCCTTGGTGGAATAGAGAGGAGGCGGCCAGGGCAAGGGCCGGGCCCCTCCCTCGTAGTCCGAATTGGATAAGGAGAGGGGGGCGGCGCCCCCCTTCCTTCTTCTCCTCCACCTGTTTCCCCCTCCCAAGTCCTAATCCAACTAGGAAAGGGGGGAGTCCTACTCCCGGTGGGAGTAGAACTCTTGCTGGCGCGCCCTCTCCCCTGGCCGGCCGCACCCCCCCTTGCTCCTTTATATACGGGGGCAGGGGGCACCCCATAGAGACAACAATTGATTTGTTTGATCTTTTAGCCGTGTGCGGTGCCCCACTCCACCATAGTCCACCTCGATAATACTGTAGCGGTGCTTAGGCGAAGCCCTGCGTCGGTAGAACATCAACATCGTCACCACGCCGTCGTGCTAATGAAACTCTCCCTCAACCCTCGCCTGGATCGGAGTTCCAGGGACATCATCGGGTTGAACGTGTGCTGAACTCGGAGGTGCGGTGCGTTCAGTACTTGATCGGTCGGATCGTGAAGACGTACGACTACATCAACCGCGTTGTGCTAACGCTTCCGCTTTCGGTCTACGAGGGTACGTGGACAACACTCTCCCCTCTCGTTGCTATGATTCACCATGATCTTGTGTGTGCGTAGGAAAATTGTTGAAATTACTATGTTCCCCAACACCCAAGCAGGAGCCTACCCCGGTCCTGTTAGGGCCCGTCGGGCACGGCCTGACAAGACCGGGAGTGGCGAGGTTGCGGAGGAGGAGTGCAGTGGACAGGGCGGCGCCTTCCGGTCGCACCTCTAGAACTAGCAAGAACCCCCGGCTTGAGCGTTAGTGGAGTCATCCACCAAAGCTCAGCCGGAAGACTATTGGAGGCGAGGAGAAGGTGCCAGGAGAACATCCCTCCCCGGCCACCACCCGAAGAGGCTGGTGATGACGGTGCTGGGGAGGGAAGGGAAGAACGGAAAGACGAGGTGGCAGGTCGACGATCGGAGGCGAAGGCATTCACGCCATTATACTCCGACCTGACCCCCTGCCACCCGCCTTCTCCGTCTTCCCTCGCATTCTCTTCACCACTACTGCTCCCGGGAAGCGCCAAGACTCCGGTCCGACGCCTCCAACGGAGAAACAGCAAGCAGCCGGAGGGCCTGAGGCGCGCTGCTCCCCTCCTTGGTGGGCAGGAAGGCGCGCCTCTCGACGACAACAACCCCAAGTCCTCCGAGAGGGGCAATGCTGGGATTACCGATGATCTCCAGCCCCACCTCCCGGCTAAGCCTCGAAGAAACCAAGAGATTCACCACGCTATGGACCAGGCTCACTCCCCGAGCGTCAACACCGGTGTGGGGCAACGAATGTCCCAAGCGGGAGACCCGGGGCTGGCCCCAGGCTCTTCTCTTCGGCATCACCAGCGGAACCAGAGAACAAGAGAAGAAGAAGAGGAGTGCAGAGATGGATGACTCCGCCCTCCTCCGCCGCTCCCTTTTATAGGCCGGGCGGGGAAGGGCGGCTGCTCCATCAACGGGTGACCACCGCCCTCCTCCGCCAATTCAACGTGGGCGGGCCCTCTTCAAGATGCTCTCCCACGCCACGCACATCCATTACCTACCCCGCATAATGCATGCATCATATGTGGCTAAGGATAAGGTCGCGCTATGGGAAGAGTAATTTGGTAGTTTCTACCCCGTGCGTTAAAGTCATTCATGGGCCATCACTGCTGCGGCCCCGCCATTATTGGCTTTGCACCAGGAGCGGGGAAATCGCGAACCGCCCCGAAATCAAGACTAATGAAGCAGTGAAGGAAACCTCAAGGGGCCAAACCCCTTCAGCGATCCTGCCTAGGCACTTATTAGGCCCTACCCCGACGATGCTCAGCAGCGCGTTCGGGGCAGGCCCGGGGGCTTCTGCTGGTGCAACAGACCCTAGGTTTGTTGCCCAACTGTGCACAGGCCCAAGATCAAGATTGAAGCACAAACTCAAGTCAGAGGTTGAAGAACCAAGAGATTTGAAGAAACAACATGCAGCCCAGAAGGACCGAGATCGAGCCAAAGGAGCAAGATATCAGCAAAAGAAGGGCCTCCCTTGCCGGGCAGGCGAGCCCGGCAAGGGGCAAGGCCACCACCATAAGCAAGCAACCAAGACTCCCCGGCAGAGCCTGCCAGGCCTCGCGGGGGCTGAACCCCCCCGCCAACCAATCAAGCACGACTCACGTCGTCAATCAGTGCGGTGTCAAGCCGCAAGGTGATTAAGTGGCAGCCATTTCCTACGGAAGGAACCCATAGATGACATCCGTCCTGCGACGTGTCAGGAGAACAGATGCGGAGCTGGCAAGATAGCCCAGCAGGCCTTGTCGAGCAAACAGTGATGTGACACTAAGTGGCGCATTTAATGCACCCTGTCAACCCCTAGAATTAGGTATGATAGCTGTCGGCGTTCTTGGAACGAGGGTCCCCAGACTTGCCTGCCTGCGGCCCATGGCTTGGCTCCACCAACGGCTTGGTACGACCCATGTTCACCAACAACCGCTCAAGACCCTCGCGAGGGGCCAAGCCTCGCGAGGCGGACGACACAAGACCTCCTCAGGGGCAGCCTCACTAAGCTGGCTCATGAGGAGCGGAGAGATCAAGGCGGAGGGGCACCTCGCGAGGTTCACATGACGTGAGCCATGACGACCGGCACCAGGCAGGCACCAGCGGGCGCAGAGCACCAGTTTCCTCTTTGGTGCTAAAGAGGCAGGCGCGGGCGAGGAGTCCCGAGGCGTCAGGCAATGGTTTCCATACCAGTGCAACAAGACCAAGACCAGCAGGATGGCAGGACAGAGGTCACCACGGAGACCACGGCAGCGTCACCACCAGAGCCTTTGGCAGGCGAAGACCACCTTTTATCAGGATCACTTGTACTAGTTGTCCCCCTTCAAAATTGGCCGTTGTGGGATCCCTTCCCTCCTAACATTTGGGAAGAGGACCAAGGCCTCTACAAATAGGACTAGCCACCACCATAGGAAGCAACTAATCTTGGATGGATCATTCACCATGCACACACACACAAGCTCACCGAGCTCAAGAACACCTCTCCTGAGGAGGCTGTTCTTCCCTTGTACTTGTTCATCCTCAACCTACAAGGCAATCCACCACACCACACTGGAGTAGGGTATTAGACCACATCATTGGCCCAAACCATTCTAAACCCTCATGTATCTTGTTCTTTTGGTCGCCGAGCTAGGCCCTGAGATTGTGGCGAGAGTGAGCTAGGGGAAGAGAGATCTTCATGCGCACCCCAGTGTTCGAACCTCAAGGGTTTGTCGGAACACACAATCTGACAGTTGGCGTGCCAGGTAGGGGTGCGCTGAAGCCTTTCTTTCGTCAATCTGCATTCCACTACTTCACCGCATCCATGGACGACGCTCGCCGAGCTCGGGCTGAGCGTCGGGCCGCTCTTGCTGCCCGTGTCGCTCAGATGGCTCCCGTCGGCGGGCCTCCCCGTCGCTCTCCATCACCCGGCACCAACGCCGCCATCGGCCTGACGGGAAATGAGCAGCAAGCCTCATCGCTGCACCCCTCTGGGCGGCGGGACGGCTACACCACCACCCCGTCGCTGACTCCGGCCGGCTCGTCGTCCCACGCACGTCACGCCCCCACAGACGTGCAGGCTACGCTGCTCATGGCATGTGAGCTCCTGCATTACCACCCGGTCGATGACCTCGATGAGGACTGGCTGGACCGCATCGCTGAGCTTGTCAGTGCCGCTGGGGGCTCTCCCGTACCATCTCTCTCGCTGCCTCGCCCTCCTCCAGCCACGGGCGACGTAACTCATGGAGCGCCTCCACCATCTCCGCACCAAGAAGCCGCTCTTGCCCCAAGGCGCGCGGCCCCGCAGCGTGACCTGATGTCTACTACAGAACCTTCTTCTTGTAGAAGTTGTTGGGCCTCCAAGTGCAGAGGTTTGTACGACAGTAGCAAATTTCCCTCAAGTGGATGACCTAAGGTTTATCAATCCGTGGGAGCCGTAGGATGAAGATGGTCTCTCTCAAGCAACCCTGCAACCAAATAACAAAGAGTCTCTTGTGTCCCCCAACACACCCAATACAATGGTAGATTGTATAGGTGCACTAGTTCGGCGAAGATATGGTGATACAAGTGCAACATGGATGGTAGATATAGGTTATGTAATCTGAAAATATAAAAACAGCAAGGTAACTAACAATAAAAGTGAGCACAAATGGTATTGCAATGCGTTGAAACAAGGCCTAGAGTTCATACTTTCACTAGTGCAAGTTCTCTCAACAATAATAACATAACTGGATCATATAACTATCCCTCAACATGCAACAAAGAGTCACTCCAAAGTCACTAATAGCGGAGAACGAATGAAGAGATTATTGTAGGGTACGAAACCACCACAAAGTTATCCTTTCTGATCGATCTATTCAAGAGTTCGTACTAGAATAACACCTTAAGACACAAATCAACCAAAACACTAATGTCACCTAGATACTCCAATGTCACCTCATGTATCCGTGGGTATGATTATACGATATGCATCACACAATCTCAGATTCATCTATTCAACTGACACAAAGAACTTCAAAGAGAGCCCCAAAGTTTCTACCGGAGAGTCAAGATGAAAACGTGTGCCAACCCATATGCATAAGTTCACGAGGTCACGGAACCCGCAAGTTGATCACCAAAACATACATCAAGTAGATCACATGATATCCCATTGTCACCACAGATAAGCACATCCAAGACATACATCAAGTGTTCTCAAATCCTTAGACTCAATTCGAGAAGATAACTTCAAAGGGAAAACTCAATCCATTACAAGAGAGTAGAGTGGGAGAAACATCATAAGATCCAACTATAATAGCAAAGCTCACGATACATCAAGATCGTACCACCTGAAGAACACGAGAGAGAGAGAGAGAGATCAAACACATAGCTACTAGTAGATACCCTCAGCCCCGAGGGTGAACTACTCCCTCCTCGTCATGGAGAGCGCCGGGATGATGAATATGGCCACCGGTGATGGAACCCCCCTCCGACGAAGTGCCGGAACAAGGTCCCGATTGGTTTTTGGTGGCTACAGAGGCTTGCAGCGGCGGAACTCCCGTTCTAGGTTATGTTCTGGAGGTTTCTGTATATATAAGATGTTTTGACGTCGGGAATAAGTTAGGGGGTCTCGGAGGTGGCCGCGAGGTAGGGGGGCGTGCCCCCCACCCTTGTGGGTGCCTCGGGCCTGTTCTGGCCTATCTCCGGTGCTCCGTGGGCTTCTTCTGGTCCAGAAATAATCTCCATCAAGTTTTAGGTCAATTGGACTCCGTTTGGTATTCCTTTTCTGCAGTACTCAAAAACAAGGAAAAAAATAAACTAGCACTGGGCTCTAGGTTAATAGGTTAGTCCCAAAAATCATATAAAATAGCATATAAATGCATATAAAACATCCTAGATGGATAATATAATAGCATGGAACAATCAAAAATTATAGATATGTTGGAGACGTATCAAGCATCCCAAAGCTTAATTCCTGGTCGTCCTCGAGTAGGTAAATGATAAAAACTGAATTTTTGATGTGGAACGCTACCTAACATATTTATCAATGTAATCTTCTTTATTGTGTCAAGAATATTCAGATCCATAAGATTCAACACAAAACTTTAATATTGACATAAAAATAATAATACTTCAAGCATACTAACCAAGCAATTATGTCTTATCAAAATAACATGGCCAAGAAAGCTCATCCCTACAAAATCATATAGTTTGGGCATGCTCCATCTTCGTCACACAAAAATGCTCTCATCTTGCACAACCCCGATGACAAGCTACGCAATTGTTTCATACTTTAGTAATCTCATACTTTTTTCAACTTTCACGCAATAGATGAGCGTGAGCCATGGACATAGCACGATGGGTGGAATAGAGTATAATGATGGGGGTTGTGTGGAGAAGACAAAAAGGAGAAAGTCTCACACCGACGCGGCTAATCAGCGGGCTATGGAGATGCCCATCAATTAATTGATGTCAATGCGCGGAGTAGGGATTTCCATGCAACAGATGCACTAGAGCTATAAATGTATGGAAGCTCAACAAAAGAAACTAAGTGGGTGTGCATCCAACTTGCTTGCTCACGAAGACCTAGGGCATTTGAGGAAGCCCATTGTTGCAATATACAAGCCAAGTTCTGAAATGAAAAATTCCCACTAGTATATGAAAGTGACAAAATAAGAGACTCTCTATCATGAAGATCATGGTGCTACTTTGAAGCACATGTGTGGAAAAAGGATAGTAGCATTGTCCCTTCTTTTCCCCTTTTTTTAGGCCTTCCTTTTTTCTATTTGGCCCTTTTTTATTTTTTTATTTGGCCTTTCTTCTTTTCTTTTTTTGGGACAATGCTCTATTAATGATGATCATCACACTTCTATTTATTTACAACTCAATGATTACAACTCGATACTAGAACAAAGTATGACTCTATATGAATGCCTCCGACAGTGTACCGGGATGGGCAATGAAACAAGAGTGACATGTATGAAATTATGCCTGGTGGCTTTGCCAAAATATGATGTCAACTACACGATCATGCAAGGCAATATGACAATGATCAAGCGTGTCATAATAAACGGAATGATGGAAAGTTGCATGGCAATATATCTCAGAATGGCTATGGAAATGCCATAATAGGTAGGTATGGTGGCTGTTTTGAGGAAGATATAAGGAGGTTTATGTGTGATAGAGCGTATCATATCACGGGGTTTGGATGCACCGGCAAAATTGGCACCCACTCTCAAGGTGAGAAAGGGCAATGCACGGTACCGCAGAGTCTAGCAATGATGGAAGGGTGAGTGTGTGTCGGTGTTCTGGGAACGGGGGTCCCCAGACTTGCCTACCTGCGGCCCATGGAGTGGCTATGCTGCGGGCCGTATGGCCCGTCTTCATCATCAAGGCATCCAAGACCTTCGCGAGGGTCCATGCCTCGCGAGGCGGACGACACAAGGCCTCCTCTGGAGTGGCCTGGCCAGGCAGGCTCACGAGGAGCGAAGATATCAAGGCGGGGCAAACCTCACGAGGGACTCGTGATGTGAGCCATGACGAACGGCGCCAGGCGGGTGCCAGGCGGGCGCCGGTATGCGCAGAGTCCTTCTTTCCTCTTTGGTGCTAAGGAGGCAGGCGCAAACGAAGAGTACCGAGGCATCAGCCAAAGGTTGCCATATTCGTGCAACAAGACCAAGACTAGGAGGGCGGCAAGGCGGAGGTCATCGTGGAGCCCAAGATGGCGTCACCCCAAGGCTTTTCGCAGGCGAAGACCCCTTCTATCAGGATATCTTGTACTAGCTGCCCCCCTCCAAATTTGCCCGCCGTTGTTGGCTCCCTTCCCGCTCCATATTTGGGAAGAGGACTAGGGCCTCTATAAATAGGACTAGCCACCACAGTAGGAGAAAACGGATCAAGAACTCGCATAGAGCAAGAAGCCAACACTCGCACAAGAACACCTCAACCTTAGCAGGGTGTTCTTCCCTTGTACTGTTCATCATCAGTCCAAGAGGCAATCCATCCACCACCACACTGGAGTAGGGTATTACACCACAACGGTGGCCCGAACCAGTATAAACCTCGTGTCTCTTTCTGTGTTGTGAGTTCGTCGAGTTCGTCCGCAAGATCTTAGCGAGCTAGAGCGTAGATCGATAGGAGGCAAAGACTTTACGCGCACCCCAGTGTTCGAACCTTAAGGGTTTGCCGGAACCCCACATCTGACATTTGTCGCGCTAGGTAGGGGTGCGCCAGAGCTTCTTCTCCGCCAACCAGCTCTTCGACATTCGCCGGCTGCGATGTCTAGCGACCCAAGGACCGGCTCCGACCGCTGGGCAGCCTGGCCGGCACGGACGACAACGCCTGGCCATGGAGATCTCGACCCCACACCTCAAGCGGCACGGGCGCCACCAAGCTCCGCTGGGCGCGGATAGCATGGTCAGGCGTCATCCGCCCTCACCCGACGGCAAGTACGGGCTGCGGCGAGCCACGCTGCGGCAACGGCGCCGCACTCGCGGAGCGAGCAAGCGAACATGCAGGCGGCACTTATGGTGGCAAAAGAGTTGCTGTGATGCAGGCTGATGGAGAGCGGCCGGGACACGCTACTCTAGCGAGTCGCTGAGCTACTGGACGCGGCGGCATCGAGAGCACCACCTTTCTACTATTGACTTCCCCCAGGCCACTGCAGGGTCGTGCGGTGAGCATCACCACGTCTGCGCCCCATCAACTACGCACGGGGGCTTCGTCAACATCAGCACGGCCGGTGGCGCAGGGGGCTCCAATCCCCCCATGCCGCCCTCAATGAACACAAGCACAAGCGTCACCCCCCACGGATACGGCAGGGGGCCGTATCGTCATCCCCAGGACGCTGTCATGGGCGGAGCAACATGGAGCGTGGGGCACCGCGGGGAGGTGTTTGGGGTGATGGCCCGGGAAGCCTACCTGCCCCGCATGATGGAACAAGAGTATGCACTAGAGGATGACACCGGCTCGTTCATTGGAGAAGATTGGGGAGAAGGGGCTCTAGGGGAGGAAGCTTTCCAAGAGGCAATGGAGAACCACAATGATTGCACCAACATCAGCGATTACAGGGTACCGCTAGTCCCTCCAGAGAAAGTTTACGCTAACCATGGGCTACAGATGACCCAGGTTGCCGTGATGGTCGATGACCCAGGCGCGGCGAGACCGCCCCAGCAAGGGAGACGCGCTGGGGGCCACCGAGAGGGAGCCAGGAGCAAGGCCCCTCCCTGCGGCGTGCGCCGCCTGACGACACCAGGAGGTAGGCCCTCTGCCGGGGAGGCCTCGCCAACCCTTCCCCCGGCAGAGGACCTGTGGTCGCCGAGGGAACCACTGGCATCCTCTTTCCCTCCTCTGTGTCGTCCTGGTCTCCGGTCGGCTCGGAGGGGGTCGAGAGCGGTGCAAGGTGGGGCCCTCGTCTGGCGATATGAAGCAAGGTCGGTACCTGTGAAGAAGGCCCGGTGCCTGTGAAGCTCGCCGCCCGTGACACTCTCACGTAATAACGAGTTGAGGCTGTACACGCCCCGGAGTCTGAGGGGTGCCGGCCTCAGGCCCTGGGGCTCCCTCCCACACCTAGTGGCAGCACTTAGCTCCGTGCTGGTGAGAAGACTTGAAGACCAGAAGACAAGACGAGGTGTTGGACGCGGCCTTTTGCTTTGGATCTTTCCTTCTGTAGCTTTGCTTTCTGGATCTGGATTTGAGTTGAAGCTGAGTTTTTTATTGATGCGCGCAGGGGGAACCTTTTCTCATTTGAGCAATTCCTTGCCTTCTGGATCTCGTTTTGTTTGGGACTCACGTCCGTCGCCTTTCCCTCACGAGCTCCTCGTGAGTAGGATTGCGCGAAGCACGCGCGCCCCGAGCGCGCGCTGCACCTGTTGCCCACTCCACGTGGGGCCCCCTCCGGCAGGGCGGCGAGCTCCGCAAGATTCTCAGGACCTCGACACATCATGGCCTAGCTCAAGGTTGGCGCTGACTAAGGTAAATCAAGGCAGGAAATTCGCATCAGGATTCATAAGTTCACAAGGACACGAACTAACACCACACGGAAAAATAAAATTGCGATTTGTTTACATGAGGGGCTTCCCCTCTCAAAATGCTGTCACAAGTTTTCAAGGGCCACGAACCGGTACTAATGATGCCCGCCCGCCTAGCCGTTGGAACCGGCACTAATGGTCACATTAGTGCCGGCTCAAATTCAAACCGGCACTAATGTGCTTCACATTTGACCCTTTTTCTACTAGTGCCAGTAAGTTACTACTGAAGATCAGCGGGGGAGTCTTGGGCACGCCCGCCAAACTCCACGCCAGGCCTACAGGAAGGGGAGACGAGGCCGCAGGATCAGCACGCCAGGAAGGTATGGATGCACCGTCAACCAATTCTGCCCCAGGGGCAGGACTGGGGGCGCTCGAGGCTGGCGGGGTAGTAGAGGAAGAAGGAGGCCATTTTCCGGCGGACACAGAAGCCTTAGAGGAAGGAGCCCTGAAATACTAGCATCAGGAGAAAGCAGCAGCACACGGAAAGCCACAACTGCTTGACACTTACACGTCGATGGTGAAGTACTTCCTCCACTTCAGCGGTCCGAAGATGTTGCTGCAGCTGGGGGATCCTTTCCTCTTGCGGAGCTCCTCGAAGTCCACGCAAAGACGACCAAAATGCTGGACATGATGGCCGGAGCGCAGCGGGGCCTCACAAGAGCTCGGGAGAATATCTTCAGGGGCGCCCGGTTGCGGCGAATAGCCGGACACCGTTTCACTATGATCTCCCGAGGTTCCTGGAGCCTTGGCCTCGGGAGTTGCACACAGCGTCTCCTTAGCAACCGACGCCTCGGGAGGGGTATGGCAAGCTCCTGAAGACGATGCCCCAGGATCACCGCCCGGCATGTGCTCATCAGCACACGGGCCGCCGGTTTTCGCCTGAGTTCACCCACCTGCACCGTCACTCGGGGCGAGCCCGGCATCAAGAGCGAGAAAGGGAACCACAACGATAGGGGTTCTCCCGAGGCCCCTCCAGGCCGATCGGCCATGGCCCCCATTCATCAAAGAGAGGCATGTCCTTCACAAACTCATCCTTGTTCTTGCACTGGTACAGCACACAGCTATTCCCGGGCTGTTCGGCCGACAAAGACACCCGTCAGGACCTTGAGCATCGTTCGCCATGTCCCAAGGAGGAGCCCAGACTCCTGAAACCTCATGTGATCATGGCTGCTCCGTAAGGTCCACATGGGGCGAGAATGACCCTGAAGTGGGGCAACCCGGCGCTGGACAAATTCCTTCACCACCATCAGCGTAGTTACGCCGTGATCCTTCAGCAGCCTCATCCTGAGCCAGACGCGAGCAAGGCCGGGGCTTGCGAGCCGCTGATGGCACCGGCTGGGGTTAGGAACAGCGGGCCCCGATGGAGCCTGGAGTAGAGGACTGAGCACGCCAGCATCCACAAACACCCATCGTATCCGGAAGTCGCTCGTAGATGGAGGTAGCTCAAAATCAATCACATCGCCTACTGTCGCAGCCACAGCCTGGAACCTCACGCACCCTGAGCAATGCTGAGGGTCGGCCAGATGCAATGAGAATAAGTGGCGGAAGAGAGCCATTGAAGGAGCGATGCCCACCATGGCTTCACACACGAAGGCGAAGACGACAAGAAGTGTCACGGACTGAGGGTCGAGATGCAGCAAGTGGATCTGGTAATGCTCAAGCACAGCGTTGAAGAAGGCAGAGAAGGGAGGAATCAGGCCTGCCCAGAGGGTGTCGATGAAGATTGGAATCTCAGTGGCCGTCTAAACCGAGTGAGTGCGGGACACGGGCCAAGCAACCGTCTCTCCCCACTCATTGAAGCTGGAGGCAAGCATCGGGTGCACCTTGTCCATGGCCTCGTCATTGAGCACGCGAGACTGGCCGAGCGCCGGCGTGACGGGCGGAGGCGCGGCCGAAAGAGGCACAGGGCTCTTCCCCTTCTCAGCTCGCTTGGGCGCCATGGCTACGGAGCAGGCAGAGCGCGGGTCAGATTGGGGAAGAGAAACAGAGTCGCAAGGAAGCAGAGGAATTGGGGAAGTAAGGCGCAAGAGGCGGGGGAATAACTGTGTAGGCAGCGGGGGCCGCATAGCAGGGCGGATTCAAAGGCAGCGTGGGGAAGCGGGGACGCCCACGTCCAATCAACTGCCATGCGTCGACCAAGGCCACAGGCTTTTGGGGCCCGCAACGCTCCAAACTTGACCCTTGGCTTCTCCGTGAAGCCAAGCCCGAGCACGCCATGGGCCCGGGGCTACTGTCGGCGTTCTGGGAACGGGGGTCCCCAGACTTGCCTGCCTACGGCCCATGGCATGGCTATGCTGCGGGCCGTACGACCCATCTTCATCAACAAGGCATCCAAGACCTTCGCGAGGGTCCAAGCCTCACGAGGCAGACGACACAAGGCCTCCTTTGGAGTGGCCTTGCCAGGCAAGCTCACGAGGAGCGGAGATATCAAGGTGGGGCAAACCTCATGAGGGACTCGTGACGTGAGCCATGACGAACGGTGCCAGGCGGGTGCCAAGCGGGCGCCGGTACGCGCAGAGTCCTTGTTTCCTCTTTGGTGCTAAGGTGGCAGGCGCAGACGAAGAGTACCGAGGCATCATGCAAAGGTTGCCATATTGGTGCAACAAGACCAAGACCAGGAGGACGGCAAGGCGGAGGTCATCGTGGAGCCCAAGACGGCGTCACCCCAGGGCTTTTCGCAGCCGATATTTGTGAAGAGGACCAGGGCCTCTATAAATAAGACTAGCCACCAC
The DNA here is from genome assembly GCF_003073215.2 of Triticum urartu. NCBI lineage: Eukaryota > Viridiplantae > Streptophyta > Magnoliopsida > Poales > Poaceae > Triticum > Triticum urartu. Next base: position 117,245,439 of record NC_053026.1, on the reverse strand, counting down.
AGTAGGAAAAAACGGATCAAGAACTCGCAGAGAGCAAGAAGCCAACACTCGCACAAGAACACCTCAACCTCAGGAGGGTGTTCTTCCATTGTACTGTTCATCATCAGCCCAAGAGGCAATCCATCCACCACCACACTGGAGTAGGGTATAACACCACAACAGTCGCCCGAACCAGTATAAACCTCGTGTCACTTTCTGTGTTGTGAGTTCATCGAGTTCGTCCGCAAGATCTTAGCGAGCTAGAGCGTAGATCGATAGGAGGGAAAGACTTCGCGCGCACCCCAGTGTTCGAACCTTAAGGGTTTGCCGGAAACCAACATCCGACAGAGTGCGTATAATCCATGGACTCAACATTAGTCATAAAGATCTCACATACTTATTGCAAAAATCTACAAGTCATCAAAACCAAGCACTGCGCGCATGCTCCTAGGGGGATAGATTGGTAGGAAAAGACCATCGCTCGTCCCCAACCGCCACTCATAGGGGGGACAATTAAAGAAACACCTCATGCTTCAAATTTGTCACACGACGGTTACCATACGTGCATGCTACGGGACTTGCAAACCTCAATAGACGTATTTCTCAAATTCACATCTACTCAACTAGCATGACTCTCATATCACTACCTTCATATCTCAAAACAATTATCAAGCATCAAACTTCTCATACTATTCAATGCACTTTATATGGAAGTTTTTATTATGCCCATCTTGGATGCCCATCATATTAGGACTAATTTCATAACCAAAGAAAATTACCATGCTGTTTAGGACTCTCAAAATAATAAAAATGAAGCATGAGAGTTCATCTATTTCTTCAAAATAAAACCACCTCCGTGCTCTAAAAGGATATAAGTGAAGCACTAGAGCAAATGACAAACTACTCCGAAAGATATAAGTGAAGATCAATGAGTAGTTGAATAATTATGCAACTATGTGAAGACTCTCTAACATTTAAGAATTTCAGATCTTGGTATTTTATTCACACATCAATCAAAACAAAAAAAGTGACGCTCCAAGCAAAACACATATCTTGTGGTGAATAAAAATATAGCTCCAAGTAAAGTTACCGATGAACGATGATGAAAGAGGGGATGCCATCCGGGGCATCCCCAAGCTTAGGCTCTTAGTTGTCCCTGAATATTACCTTGGGGTGCCTTGTGCATCCCTAAGCTTAGGCTCTTTCCACTCCTTATTCCATAGTCCATTGAATCTTTACCCAAAACTTGAAAACTTCACAACACAAAACTCAACAGAAAACTCGTAAGCTCCGTTAGTATAAGAAAATAAAACCACCACTAAGGTACGGTTGTGAACTCATTCTAAATTCATATTGATGTAATATCTGTTGTATTCCAACTTCTCTATGGTTCATAATGTCAGGACCCCGATTCCAAGTCACATCGATCTAGCATGTGACACCTCATATCGCTTTGCGGCCTCACGCACGGTATTCCCATGGGTGTCGCCTTACTATGGCCCGGGACCGTTTGCGTCTTTTGGCTCACGTATATGATAGTGTCGCTAGCATCCATATGACAGAGAACCTGGGCCGACATGGCTAGTCGTGAACCCAAAGCGGCACCTACTTATGGGGACAGTCATACATGTATCACATCGAGCATGTCGGTCAGCACCGTGTGAATCCAGGCTGTAGCACTGGGCTAACAGGACTCTGGGAACCCGGGCTGTAGTAGGCTAGGCAGGACTCCGGATGTCACCACGTGACATTTCCCCAAAGGGACAGACACAGGAACGAAATGAAACACATGCCGGCCAGTAAAGTGTCCTGAGCAGTAGTGCTGGGCTAGCAGGACTCCGGTGAACCGGGCTGTAGCGGACTACTATGGCTCATGGAAGCACAAGACTACATTTCCCCATAAGAGAGGCTACCAAGGATAAACAACTAGGTTGTCGGATCCCACACATACCAAGCATTTCAATCATACACACAATATGCTCGATATGTGTAAATACAACATGGCATCACAACATAACTCTACGACTCAAGTATTTATTCATTAGGCTCCGAAGAGCGAGATATTACAAACATGGGTCTCATGACCCAACATTCAGAGCATACAAGTCAAAGCACATGCGGAAGCTTAACATGTCTGAGTACAGACATCTACAAATGAAAAAGGCTGAGAAGCATGACTATCTACAAGACCCTCCCAACGTACAAGATCGTAGCTGAGGTAACAAGCTAAACGTCGAAGTCCAAGCGGAACTACTAGCGGGACTGAAGTCTCTCTGCAAAACATAAAATAAGCAAACGTGAGTACAAATGTACCCAGCAAGACTTACATCAGAACTAACTACATATGCATCGGTATCAACAAAGGGGGTGGTGGAGTTTAACTGCAGCAAGCCAGCTTTGACTCGGTGGCTATCCTGAACTACGACTGCAAGTAACTCTTTGAGGTGGCGCACACGAGTCCACAAATTCACCATACCCATACACCAGTATGGATCCACTCCCATCTCCCTGCGAGAACGCCATCCATAGCACTCACACTTATCTTGCGCATTTTAGAGTATCCACTTTCGCTTGTCTGTGAACTATGGAAGGGGTCCAAGTTTCCATTTCTGACGAATCCGGCTATTCGAATAGATAATGATAACCCTGCAGGGGTGTACTTCTTCACACACGCTCTCGCCACTTATCGCCCTGTACATGTCATGTACCTCGGCAACCTTCAAGCGGAAGCCGGGCGAGGGAGTCGGCCACGACCTGCCTAACCACAAGCCTCTAGTCCAGGTTTATCGCCTATTCGGGTTCCATCCGCAAGGAGATTCGGCCGGGGTGTCGCTCACGGCCCCAAACGATGTGTGCAGGGTTCCCAAGCCCACCATCTGGGTGCCACTTGGTACACCGTGCCACTGTGCCTAGTCTGTCCCAAGCCCACCTGTACCGGGTGACACTTGGTAGACTACTAACACTACCTACAAACACCAGAAACTAGTTGCAACTCCTGGACAGAGATCGTGTTGATTAATAAGCCGAGAGGGGCCGAGTTACCGGAACCCAATGTGTGGTAGTAACTGTTCATGGATCACAAACACAGGACTCAGTTCCTGAGGACGGCTGCAATGAGACAACCCACCATGTACTCCTACATGGCCTCTCACCGCTACCTTTACCAAAATGTGTTCACACACCTAGCTCTCAACGGTAGGACATGTTCACCATGTTCCTATTCATTCCCAATGAATCAGACGGACTCAACTCTAAGCAGTAGCAGGCATGACAATAAGCATGAATGAGTAGGCACATCAGGGTTCAAACAATTCCTACTCATGCTAGTGGGTTTCATCTATTTATTGTGGCAACGACAGGTCATGCAGAGGAAAGGGGTTCAGCTACCGCAGCATGTAACAGTTGAATCGGTGTTGTCCTAATGCAGTAAAAGAGAGCAGGAGCGAGAGAGTGGGATTGTATCGGAATGAACAAGGGGGTTTTGCTTGCCTATCACTTCTGAAGATAGTATAGCTCTTCATCGGTGTCATCGATCACATTGTCGAAACCACGTCTACTGAGAGGGGACAAACACCGGCAAACAAGGAAGAAACACAATCAATGCAATGCAACAATATGATGTATGATCATGACATGGCAACATGCTGGTGTTTGCACTAATGCAACAGAAAGTCATTTTAATTGAAGTGGAATTCAAAACTACATCAAATTCCAACTCCAAACCTATTATGAAATTTGCCCTAATCATGTTTCCTACTAAACAGTGAGGTTAACTTTCTCAAACATGCATGAAAATGGTACAGATGGATTCCTTGAATTTTTCTGATAATTTTTCATATATAATTTGTTTGATTTGGAGTTACGGTTGAATTACTACGAATTTTTGAAGTTTGGGGTATTTTCTGAAATTTATAAATCATTTCTGATTTATTTTAATTCCAGAAAAAGATTTATGACGTCAAAGTGACATCAACACCACGTCAGCAAGTCAACTAGTCGGTCCAGGTCAAACCTGACCAGCTGGGCCCGCTGGTCAGTGACTCGGTGCCAGTTTGTCTCACAGACAGGTGGGGCCAGGTCAACGGTGACGTTAGCCGGTCAACTAACGTGTGGGGTCCACTGTGTTTAGGTTAGAACTAATCAGAAACTAAACTACTATTAATTAAGGGCGTGGGGCCCATATGTAAGTGGGTCAGTGGGTTAATTTGCAGTGTCATTAGCGTTTAGTGATGGTGCCATGTCAGAACCGCCGACGGTTAGACGACGGCGACGAACCAGAGCGGCGGTGGCTCGCCAGAGTGGCGCTAGGGGCAGCAGAGCGGTGCGCTGAGGGCACTGGGGAGGAGCTCTTGCTCGTCCACATCTAAAGGACCGGACGAGAGGCTGTGGGGTGGCTAGGAGCAGCATCGGCGGCGAGCGAGGCGGTGGCCGGAGCTACGGCTCCACGGGCGCGAGGACTGCAGCGCGCTAGCGAGCGAGCTGATGGCTGCGCTGGGCTCCTGGGAGCTCCCTGAGCACGCCTGTGTGCTCGGGTTAGCCAGGCAGGGCTGCTACTGGCGGTGATGATGGACACAGCGCCGGCGAGCTTTGGTGACGGCGGGGAATGGCACTACGGCACGGGGGCGAGCAAATGGAGAGAGGGGAGATGCGGCGGAGCTCATAGCGCATCCGATGGCATCGTCGGTGAGGTCGGGGACGGTCGGGTTGCTGCGAATCGACGAGGACGGCCGTTGGTGCAGAGGACGAAGACGGCGTCGATGGTGGCCATGTTGTGCTCCTCCGTTTGCTGTCGACGATGGGGACACGTATGAGGTTGGCACAGAGCTCCCGGGCATGGTAGCACGACAAGGGGATGGTGATGGCCACGTGAGCGGCAGCGGTGGCCGGTGGGGCTCTCGGGTGGTTGCGGGGAGCAGGGGCTGGACGGGAGAGAGGCACCAGAGAGATGGGGGAGTGAGGGAGTGAGCCAGGGTGCTGCGCGGCGTCTCTGAGGCGCCGGGGAGGCCAGCAGGGAGGCAGGAGGTGGCCACGGGTGGCTGTGCGCGCCGCACGCAGCTGCTTCTCCTCCTGGCAGGAGGAAGAAGACCTCGCTGCCCTTGGTGGGCTGGGCCTCCAGGTGGGCTGCTGCTATAGGTAGGTGGCCAGGTAGTCCTTCTCTCTCTCTCTTATCCTTGTTTCTGTTTTCTATTTATGTTATTTTGTTTTGATTTAGTTTATGACCCAAATCATTTTAATAAATCCTGAAAATAATTGTGGGCATTAAATGAATTATTACAGAGGCCCTTAACTATTTTCAAAATTATTGGAGCATTTAAAAATATTAATAGTATTTAAATGCCCCAATTCAAATACAATATGAGTTATTCAAAAATCCAGAATGGCACAAAAATATGTGCATCATTTTTGGCAGAGGTTTTCACCTTTATAAAAAATAATGAACTTTTCTAAAGGGCATTCTGGGTTCATTGAAAATATTTTTATTTTGATCCTAATTGCATTTCGTTTAGTGCTAGGGCTTTTCATCCCCATTTCAAATTTCAAACAAATATAGACATGATGCATGGATGCTTATGAAACTAATTGCAATCAAATTCTAGGGCTGTGACAACTCGCCCCCACTAAACAAGAATCTCGTCCCAAGATTCAAGATGTGAGGTAAGAAGACAGAGGGGATACAAAGCTAACACGACCTTCACGATCCGACTGCCCTCCTCGAAGATGTTGATTCATTGCTCCAATAGATCTTGATCCAACACGATGACAACAAAAAGAGATTCTACAGGAAACGATTTCTCGAAGATCGAGCAATTCACGATCAACTCACAGGATGAGACACAGTAACTCTCTCGAGTTTAGACACAAAGATACATCAAGAGGAATGGAAGACACAGATGGCGAAGGTTCGATTTGGTAGGAAACAATTCCACGCTTAATAGAATGGTGGATGCGTTTCAACGTAGCAAGGACTGAATTGCCATGATTCCATAATGGGACACCCTAGAAGAGGTGACTCATAGAACTATTTCCTTAGGTGGCAAAAAGAATTACTTTTGATACAAAGATCATTGAAACTCTTTATACCAGCCTAAGGAAATCACATTCGATCATTTGAAGGAGTTCAAAAGAATGACATACTTGGACTAGAAAGGATGATGTGGACTCCCTTGTTGAAGACAACACAATGGATGATTTTGCTTATCATCGGAAATGGATGGGACCCATGGTAAGTCCACTTTTGAAGATGATCCTGAACAACAACTACTGAGGTGCAAGCTGGGAACAAAATGCAAATGTTGGGAATGTTCCAACCATCATATCTGCCTGAGATTCAAATCTGGTTGGTGTCAGGATATTCCAAACTCATCAAGTCTAGAAAGAAAATGAAAGTTTGCAACACAATTCGATGATATGACGTTGCAAGATTCTCGGGGAAATGAACTACGGTAGTAAGCTCCAAAATATGAGCTAGTTCTGCTACATACATGTGAACACGTTGTCCAAGACAAGCATGACCACATAGTAGTCTTACAACGAAACACTACCGAGTTCTAATTGGGAACCATCATTGCGGAGAGCGAATTCCTACGCATGTACCTTTGGGTCCTTAAGGATTAGAACTTAAGAACTTCTTTTCCTTGAACAAATCAATCAGTGGCTTGGTGTGCTAGGAACACATATGGAGTGGAGGTAATTAATCTACCAAACCATAGAATACTTCGCACGATTGCATGACTGACTTGGGATGATTCCAAAGGAAGCAGAAACAAGCTCCCTCGAATTCACGGCGGCAACTTGCATCGATTGCACGTGAATCTAGAGGAAGTCACTACTTTCATCCAAACATATACCTCATGAACAGGCACAAAGAAAATGCTTACACAAGTTTCCAACACTAGCTGGATGTTCAGCATGAATCAGGGAGGAGACAAAATGCTGCTAATGGGCTCAACAGCAACTCATCGGAATTTCCATATCACTGGACTTCCACCGTTATGTATAGAATATGATAGTATTGGTCACACCAAAAGATGTAATGGTGTATGCTCGAGGGATCAACCATGAGTAAGACAACATTACGAACATCGTTGGTTCTGATTTGACTTGACGATCGCCCACACTCAAATCAAAGGATTGATAAGATAATAGGTCCAACAACTGATCATAGGGACCAATCGATGAAGATATCATCTTTCTTCAACACACACTACACAAGAGTATCCCTTTGGAACGAACTAAGTTAGGCAAGCTTTTATCTTCCAACTCTCCAAGTTGTTGTTCGGCTTAACCAACTAGCTCAGGGGTATCCAACACAAATTCTTGGAGAATGGATGGTTTAAAGAAAAACTAACATGATCATGAACTCAACATAGCGATCAGGGAACAACCTGGTAATACTTCCGAGAAGATATTTGGAAAATAACAAACCACCGATATGTTATTAAGCTCGAGAACAATCTTGCTTTTCAGGGCAAGACGATATGATCAAGGAGCGAGGGATTGTCACAATCCTAACTCATTGGTCGATCAGTGCACCCGGAAATATGAACTAGGTAGCACGATCAATCTTAGGATGACGATTCGATAACCAACACGCTAAGAATGATAATAATGTCCATAACTACCAAGCAACACAGTTGCTAGGAGTATTGATTTCACACATCATGGTTCAGTCGTCGGCATTCCGGTTACAACAACACGGGACCGAGGAATGAATAATGATGGAGAGAAGTATCACTGCCTCAAGAGTTCATAGGAGGTGGTGCAATTCTCATGACATTCCTGTCATAAAGATGGTATCACTCCAAGGTAGAACAGAGCAAAAGCTGGATTGGCATTTTGATCTGCGAAATACAACTACTTTGACCCAATCCTGGACTGGAGTTTTGTTTCTCCTAGTCATTCTGAAATAGAACGGCTTGACGGACCACAAGAATACTAGGCATCGATGAACACGAATGCACACATACTCCTGACTATCAATTGATAGATGAAGATTAGAAAACAACTAGGGATGAATAACTCAAAGGTACATATATCTTTCTGAGTTGTGGATGCATAGATTAGTATGTCGAGCAAAGGTCAACATTTCTTCCGGATAACCCATGCAGAAAGGTAGAACTGGCGGATTCACAATGTAAAATGGAGAACTCATCAAGAGCACTCTGGTTGTGATCTTTTGGTTCAAAAGAACTTCTGCCATAATCAGTTCATGGTATTTGGAAGAAGGAAGTACCACGGACCTCGAGGACTGTCACAAGGTTACTAATATCCTAAAGGAACGAGCAACACTATCTACATGAATTAAGTAGAGTGAATCTTGGGTTCAAGAACCCAGAAATAGAATGCCTACTAACTAAATGGCATCACGGGATGCTTTCGAGAATGATGGCCAGAATCATCACACTGGGAATACAAAACATTGCTAGGTTACTAGGTGACTCCCTAAGACACCTAGGGACATAATAATAGCTCCAACATATATGTCGAGGCAATAGAGTACCTCAACTCATCAACGTGTGGTTAAACTGGCCCAAAGGGACATCGGGAACGGAAAGAAGGGATTTGCAAATGCATCAGACTAGTTAGAAACCTGGGATGACTCGGACAGCATAACGGCTGTAAATGCTCAAAATGATTTGAGACAACCTGCAAAATAGTGGCATGACCACTTAACATCAAAATATCAAGGTTCTGAGATCAACTGTCAACACACAAAAGTAGTAGGAACTGAACTAAGCCTTGAATCCATCAATCCTACAAGTCTACGGATTAGTAACACGTGATCCTGATAGAAAGAAGAGAAAGCCTAGTTTCTTAACCCTGTAGGAAAGATAGTATGACTCGGATCAGAAGGGCATAAGGTATAAGGAGTAAAAAGAGCCTTACGTCCCTTCCCACAATCAATTCCCATACATATAACTAAAGCATTTCTAGACTCAACTTCGACCAGTTTGGCTTGGTAATCCTATAGGCAGTCAGGCTCTGATACCAAAACTGTCAGGACCCCGATTCCAAGTCACATCGATCTAGCATGTAACACCTCATATCGCTTTGCGGCCTCATGCATGGTATTCCCACGGGTGTCGCCTTACTATGGCCCGGGACCATTTGCTTCTTTTGGCTCACGTATATGATAGTGCCGCTAGCATCCATATGACAGAGAACCTGGGCCGACATGGCTAGTCGTGAACCCAAAGCGGCACCACACTATGGGGACAGGCATACATGTATCACATCGAGCATGTCAGTCAGCACCGTGTGAATGCGGTCTGTAGCACTGGGCTAACAGGACTCCGGGAACCCGGGCTGTAGCACTGGGCTAACAGGACTCTGGGAACCCGGGCTGTAGCAGGCTAGGCAGGACTCCGGATGTCACCGCGTGACATTTCCCCGAAGGGACAGACACAGGAACGAAATGAAACACATGCCGGCCAGTAAAGTGTCCTGAGCAGTAGTGCTGGGCTAGCAGGACACCGGTGAACCGGGCTGTAGCGGACTACTATGGCTCATGGAAGCACAAGACTACATTTCCCCATAAGAGAGGCTACCAAGGATAAACAACTAGGTTGTCGGATCCCACACATACCAAGCATTTCAATCATACACACAATATGCTCGATATGTGAAAATACAACATGGCATCACAACATAACTCTACGACTCAAGTATTTATTCATGACCCAACATTCAGAGCATACAAGTCAAAGCACATGCGGAAGCTTAACATGTCTGAGTACAGACATCTACAAATGAAAAAGGCTGAGAAGCCTGACTATCTACAAGACCCTCCCAAGGTACAAGATCGTAGCTGAGGTAACGAGCTAAACGTCGAAGTCCAAGCGGAACTACTAGCGGGACTGAAGTCTCTCTGCAAAAAATAAAATAAGCAAACGTGAGTACAAATGTACCCAGCAAGACTTACATCAGAACTAACTACATATGCATCGGTATCAACAAAGGGGGTGGTGGAGTTTAACTACAGCAGGCCAGCTTTGACTCGGTGGCTATCCTGAACTACGACTGCAAGTAACTCTTTGAGGTGGCGCACACGAGTCCACAAATTCACCATACCCATACACCACTATGGATCCGCTCCCGTCTCCCTGCGAGAACACCATCCATAGCACTCACACTTATCTTGCGCATTTTAGAGTATCCACTTTCGCTTGTCTATGAACTATGCAAGGGGTCCAAGTTTCCATATCCGAGGAATCCGGCTATTCGAATAGATAATGATAACCCTGCAGGGGTGTAATTCTTCACACATGCTATCGCCACTTATCACCCTATACACGTCATGTACCTTGGCAACCTTCAAGCGGAAGCCGGGCGAGGGAGTCGGCCACGACCTGACTAACCAACAAGCCTCTAGTCCAGGTTTATCGCCTATTCGGGTTCCATCCGCAAGGAGATCCAGCCGGGGTGTCGCTCACGGCCCCAAACGATGTGTGCAGGGTTCCCAAGCCCACCATCCGAGTGCCACTTGGTACACCGTGCCACTGTGCCTAGTCTGTCCCAAGCCCACCTATACCGGGTGCCACTTGGTAGACTACTAACACTACCTACAAACACCAGAACCTAGTTGCAACTCCTAGACAGAGATTGAGTTGATTAATAAGTCGAGAGGGGCCGAGTTACCGGAGCCCAATGTGTGGTAGTAACTGTTCATGGATCACAAACACAGAACTCAGTTCCTGAGGACGGCTGCAATGAGACAACCCACCATGTACTCCTACATGGCCTCTCACCGCTACCTTTACCAAAACGTGTTCACACACCTAGCTCTCAACGGTAGGACATGTTCACCATGTTCCAATTCATTCCCGATGAATCAGACCAGACTCAACTCTAAGCATTAGCAGGCATGAGAACAAGCATGAATGAGTAGGCACATCAGGGCTCAAACAATTCCTACTCATGCTAGTGGGTTTCATCTATTGAAACGGTGTTGTCCTAATGCAGTAAAAGAGAGCAGGAGCGAGAGAGTGGGATTGTATCGGAATGAACAAGGGGGTTTTGCTTGCCTGTCACTTCTGAAGATAGTATAGCTCTTCATCGGTGTCATCGATCACATCGTCGAAACCACGTCTACTGAGAGGGGACAAACACCGGCAAACAAGGAAGAATCACAATCAATGCAATGCAACAATATGATGTATGATCATGACATGGCAACATGCTGGTGTTTGGGCTAATGCAATAGAAATTCATTTTAATTGAAGTGGAATTCAAAACTACATCAAATTCCAACTCCAAACCTATTATGAGATTTTCCCTAATCATGTTTCATCCTAAACAGTGAGGTTAACTTGCTCAAACATGCATGAAAATGGTACAGATGGATTCCTTGAATTTTTCTGATAATTTTTCATATATAATTTGTTTGATTTGGAGTTACATTGAATTACTATGAATATTTGAAGTTTGGGGTATTTTCTGAAATTTATAAATCATTTCTGATTTGTTTTAATTCCAGAAAAAGATTTATGACGTCAGAGTGACATCAGCACCACGTCAGCAAGTCAACTGGTCGGTCCAGGTCAAACCTGACCAGCGGGGCCCGCTGGTCAGTGACCCGGTGCCAGTTTGTCTCACAGAAAGGTGGGGCCAGGTCAACGGTGACGTCAGCCGGTCAACTGACGTGTGGGGTCCACTGTGTTTAGGTTAGAACTAATCAGAAACTAAACTACTGTTAATTAAGGGCGTGGGGCCCATATGTAAGTGGGTCAATGGGTTAATTTGCGGTGTCATTAGCGTTTAGTGATGGTGCCACATCAGAACCGCGGACGGTTAGACGATGGCGACGAACCAGAGCGGCGGTGGCTCGCCGGAGTGGCGCTAGGGGCAGCGGCGCGGTGCGCTGAGGGCACTAGGGAGGAGCTCTTGCTCGTCCGCATCTAAAGGACCGGACGAGAGGCTGCGGGGTGGCCAGGAGCAGCGTCGGTGGTGAGCGAGGCGGTGGCTGGAGCTACGGCTCCACGGGCGCGAGGACTGCAGCGCGCTAGTGAGCGAGCTGATGGTCGTGTTGGGCTCCTGGGACCTCCCTGAGCCCGCCTCCGTGCTCAGGTTAGCCAGGCAGGGCTGCTACCAGCGGTGATGACGGACGCAGCGCCGGCGAGCTTTGGTGACGGCAGGGAATGGCACTACGGCATGGGGGCGAGCAAATGGAGAGAGGGGAGATGCGGCGGAGCTCACAGCGCATCCAATGGCGTCCTCGGTGAGGTCGGGGACGGTCGGGTTGCTGCGAATCGACGAGGATGGCTGTCGGTGCAGAGGACGAAGACGGCGCCGATGGCGGCCATGTTGTGCTCCTCTGGTTGCTGTCGACGATGGGGACACTTACGAGGTCGGCACAGAGCACCCGGGCATGGTAGCACGACAAGGGTATGGTGATGGCCACGCGAGTGGTAGCGGTGGCCGGCGGGGCTCTCAGGTGGTCGCAGGGAGCAGGGGCTCGAGGGGGAGAGAGGCACCATAGGGATGGGGGAGTGAGGGAGTGAGCCAGGGTGCTGCGTGGCGTCTCTGATGCGCCGGGGAGGCCAGCAGGGAGGCAGGAGGTGGCCACGGGTGGCTGTGCGCGTCGCACGCAGCTGCTTCTCCTCCTGGCAGGAGGAAGAAGACCTCGCTGCCCTTGGTGGGCTGGGCCTCCAGGTGGGCTGCTGCTACAGGTAGGTGGCCAGGTAGTCCTTCTCTCTCTGTCTTTTATCTTTGTTTCTGTTTTCTATTTATGTTATTTTGTTTTGATTTAGTTTGTAACCCAAATCATTTTAATAAATCCTGAAAATAATTTTGGGCATTAAATGAATTATTACAGAGGCCCTTAACTATTTTCAGAATTATTGGAGCATTTAAAAATATTAATAGTATTTAAATGCCCCAATTCAAATACAATATGAGTTATTCAAAAATCCAGAATGGCCTAAAAATATGTGCATCATTTTTGGCAGAGGTTTTCACCTTTATCAAAAATAATGAACTTTTCTAAAGGGCATTCTGGGTTCATTGAAAATATTTTTATTTTGATCCTAATTGCATTTTATTTAGTGCTAGGGCTTGTCATCCCCATTTCAAATTTCAAACAAATATAGACATGATGCATGGATGCTTATGAAACTAATTGCAATCAAATTCTAGGGCTGTGACACATAACCTCCGATACTACTCATAGATTCATCAAAATAAGCAAACAACACATAGAAAACAGAATCTGTTAAAAACAGAACAGTCTGTAGTAATCTGTACCAGATGTATACTTCTGAAACTCCAAAATTTCTCAAATAAATTTTTGTACCTGAGGAATTTTCCTATTAATCATATGCAAAAATAATCAACCTAAAAGCACTCTCGAGTAAAAAATGGTAGCTAATCTCGTGAGCGCTAAAGTTTCTGTTTTTCACAGCAAGATCATAAGGACTTCACCCAAATCTTCCCAAAGGTTCCACTTGGCACAAACTCTAATTAAGAAAAATAAAAACACATCTAAACAGAGGATAGGTGAATTATTTATTACTAAACAGTAGCAAAAAGCAAAGAACAAAATAAAATTGGGTTGCCTCCCAACAAGCGCTATCGTTTAACGCCCCTAGCTAGGCATGATGATTTCAATGATGCTCACATAAAAGATAAGAATTGAAACATAAAGAGAGCATCTTGAAGAATATGACTAACACATTTAAGTCTAACTCACTTCCTATGCATAGGGATTTTGTGAGCAAACTATGGGAACAATAATCAACTACCATAGGAAGGCAAAATAAGCATAACTTTAAAACTTTGAGCACATAGAGAGGAAACTTGATATTATTGCAATTCCTACAAGCATATGATCCTCCCTCATAATAATTTTCAGTAGCATCATGAATGAATTCAACAATATAACCATCACATAAATCATTCTTTTCATGATCTACAAGCATAGAAAGTTTACTACTCTCCACATAAGAAAATTTATTCTCATCAATAGTAGTGGGAGCAAACTCAACAAAATAACTATCATATGAAGCATAATCCAATTGAAAATTAAAATCATGATGACAAGTTTCATGGTTATCTTTATTCTTTATAGCATACGTGTCATCACAATAATCATCATAAATAGGAGGCATTCTTTCATCATAATAAATTTGCTCATCAAAACTTGGGGGACAAAACATATCATATTCATCAAACATAGCATCCCCAAGCTTGTGGCTTTGCATATCATTAGCATCATGGGTTTTCAAAGAATTCATACTAACAATATTCCAATCATGCTTATCATTCAAATATTTATGCCAAGCATTCTATGTAATTCTTCTTCTTGTACTTGAGCACAATTTTCCTTCCCATCATTTTCACGAAAGACATTAAAAAGATGAAGCATATGAGGCACCCATAATTCCATTTTTTGTAGTTTTCTTTTATAGACTAAACTAGTGATAAAACAAGAAACTAAAAGATTCGATTGCAAGATCTAAAGATATACCTTCAAGCACTAACCTCCCCGGCAACGGCGCCAAAAACTGCTTGATGTCTACTACACAACCTTCTTCTTGTAGACGTTGTTGGTCCTCGAAGTGCAGAGGTTTGTAGGACAGTAGCAAATTTCCCTCAAGTGGATGACCTAAGGTTTATCAATCCGTAGGAGGCCTAGGATGAAGATGGTCTCTCTCAAGCAACCCTGCAACCAAATAACAAAGAGTCTCTTGTGTCTGTCGGATTTCGGGTTCCGGCAAAACCCTTGAGGTTCAAACACTAGGGTGCGCACGAAGATTTCCCACTACCTAATCACGCCATCAGCCTCACCGCGATCTTAAAGCCTAGCTCGGCGAACCTGCAACACAAGGGACACAAGATTTATACTGGTTTGGGCCACCGTTGTGGTGTAATACCCTACTCCAATGTGGTGTGGTGGATTACCTCCTGGGCTGAGGATGAACAGTACAAGGGGAAGAACAGCCTCCTAAGGAGAGGTGTTCTTGTGCTTGGTGGGTGTGAGGATATAGTGGGTCCAGTCCAAGATGAGATGCGTTCTACTGTGGTGGCTAGTCCTACTTATAGAGCCCTGGTCCTCTTCCCAAATATTGAGTGGGAAGGGATGCCACAACGACCAATTTGAAGGGGGGAAGCTAGTACAAGCTATCCTGACTAAAGGTGGTCTTCGCCTATCAAATGCTCTGGTTGTGAAGCCGTCTTGGTCTCCACGGTGACCTCCGTACTGCCGTCCAGCTGGTCTTCGTCTTGTTGCACCGATGTGGAAACCTTTGCCTGATGCTTCAGTACTCCTTGCCTGCGCTTGCCTCCTTAGCACCAAAGAGGAAACGAAGACACTAGGCGTGCTGGCGCCCGCCTGGCATTGCTCGTCATGGCTTACGTCATTGGAACCCCGCGAGGTTCGCCCTGCCTTGATCTCGGCGCCCCTCGTGAGCCAGCCTGGTGGGGCTGCCCCCGAGGAGGTATTGTGTCGCCCGCCTCGCGAGGCTTGGCCCCTCGCGAAGGTCTTGAGAGTTTACTAGTGAATACGGGCCGTACTGGGCCACGGGTGGAGCCATGCCGTGGGCCACAGGCAGGCAAATCTAGGGAACCCCGTTCCCAGAACGCCGACAGTGTCCCCAACACACCCAATACAATGGTAGATTGTATAGTTGCACTAGTTCGGCGAAGAGATGGTGATACAAGTGCAATACGGATGGTAGATATAGGTTTTTTAATCTAAAAATATAAAAAAGCAAGGTAACTAATGATAAAAGTGAGCACAAATGGTATTGCAATGCATTGAAACAAGGCCTAGGGTTCATACTTTCACTTGTGCAAGTTCTCTCAACAATAATAACATAATTGGATCATATAACTATCCCTCAACATGCAACAAAGAGTCACTCCAAAGTCACTAATAGCGGAGAACAAACGAAGAGATTATTGTATGGTACAAAACCACCTCAAAGTTATCCTTTCTGATTGATCTATTCAAGAGTTCGTACTAGAATAACACCTTAAGACACAAATCAAACAAAACCCTAATGTCAACTAGATACTCCAATGTCACCTCAAGTATCCATGGGTATGATTATACGATATGAATCACATAATGTAGCTGGGGTTCAAAACCAATTTGGACCGCCCTTGCAAACGTCGAGCCAACACTCTTCAACCCAAAAGGCATCCGTAAAAAGCAGTACGTACCACATGGGGTGATGAATGTTGTCTTCTCTTCGTCTTCTCTTGTCATGAAGATCTGGTGGTAGCCCGAGTAGGCATCGAGGAATGATAATAGATCACACCCGGCCGTGGAGTCAACAATCTAGTCGATGCGCGGCAACGGGAAGGGGTCCTTAGGACAAGCCTTATTGATATCTGTGTAGTCAATACACAACCTCCACTTCCCGTTTGCCTTGCGCACCACCACCGGATTGGCCAACAACGTAGGACGGAGCACTCCCCTCACCAAGCCTGCAGCTTCCAACTTCCTAATCTCTTCTGTGATAAACTCTTGCCTTTCCAGAGCCTGCTTCTTGACTTTCTGCTTGACGGGCCGCGCATGAGGACAGGTAGCTAGGTGGTGCTCAATCACCTCCCTGGGAACACCGGGGATGTCCATTGCTTGCCATGCAAACACATCGACATTCGCACGCACGAAGGTGACAAGCGCGCCTTCCTATTTGCTGTCCAGGGTGGAGCTTATGGTGAAAGCCCCTCCCGTGCCATCCTCCCTAATGGACACCTTCTTGGTCTGTGGTGGCGCAGCTCTGGATTTCATGCTCTTGCCGGTGGAGCTCTCTGGCACGTCCTCGACGGTAGCACAACACTCCGAAGAGGGGCGCTTGCCGGAGTGGGTGCGAGAGGTCTTGCCGGTCTTCTTCTTCCCTCCCGGGGCTTCAGCGGCAGGAGCAAGTGCCTTGGCGGCAGTTGCTGCAACTGCTTCCCGGTAGAGTAGGTCAGTGCACATTAGCGCAATCTTCTTGTCACAAGGAACGGTGATGATGGTCATTGGCCCAGGCATCTTCAGTGTGTTGTAGGCATAATGTGATGCCGCCATGAACTTGGCTAGTGCCGGGCGGCCGAGAATCCCATTGTAGGGAAAGGGGATCTCGGCTACATCGAAGACAATCCTCTCTGTTCTGTAGTTCAACTTGCCCCCAAACGTCACGGGCAGCGTGACCTTCCCCTTCGGCTGACTCCTTCCCGGATTGACCCCTTGAAACGTGCCCGTTTCCTTGAGGTCTCCATCAGGAATTTGCAGCCTCTTGATCACAACAAGCGAGATCAAGTTCAGCCCGGCCCCGCCATCGACTAATATCTTGTTCACCTTGAGGTTGCGTATTGTTGGTGAAACCAACAACGGCAAGCAGCCGACTGCAGTTGTGCGATCAGGGCGGTCCTCGGCATCAAAGATGATAGGCATGTTGGACCACTTCAGTGGCTTATGAGCAGCGAATGATGGTTCCGCTGCTGTGATCTCACGCGCCCACCGCTTGAGCTGGTGGTGAGAGGTATGTAGCGAGGCCCCACCATAGACGCACATGGCCTCTGTAGCCTTCTGGAACTCATGCTCGTCGGACTCGTCATCTTCATCATGATCACCGTCTTCCTGCTTCTTGTCGCGGCCCCGAGCGGGCCTCTCTTGCTGGTTATCCTTGTCGTGGCGACCTCCTTGGCCGCCACGCTTCTTGCCGGATCCCTCGGCACCATCCTGGTCCTTCTCCTTGTCCCGCCTCTCATACTCAGCTTTTTGCTTCTCAGCAAGCAGCTTGACTTGCTGGCAGTTCTCGAGGTCGTGGCCCTTGGTGCGGTGGATCTTGCAGTACTGCTTGTCGAAGCCCCCCGGCTTGTCGGCAGCCGCCAAGGCCCGGCAAGTGGCGCACACGGCAATTTCCATGCCGGGGTTGTCTGCCTTGGCCTTCTTGGCGGCGCCGGTGTTGTCGGATCCCTCGATGACAAGCACGGTCTTGCCCTTGCATTTCCTGTTGCGACGCCGGCCCTTCTCCGTCGGGGCGGCGGTGTCTTCATCAGTAGAGTCGGTTTCCAGGCCGGCGTCCTCGCCGGGGTACTTCCTTCCCTCTTCAGCCCGGGCGCACCTATCGGCTAGAACATAAAGTTTGGCCACATCCTTAACCTTGTTCATCGCCAGCTCTTCGCGCATCTTGCTGCTGCGCACGTTCTGATGGAACGCGCTAATCACCGCGGCGGGATGAACATCGGGTCTGTTGTACTACACCCGGCTGAACCTCTGGATGTACTTGCGCAGGGTTTCCCCTTCCTTCTGGGGAATGATATGTAAATCACTGGCCTGGCCATGAGCTTGGTGGCCTTCGGTGCAGGCACCAACAAACTCATGGCACAGATCCGACCAAGAAGAAATGGAATCCGCTAGCAAGTGCATCAACCAAGACATGAAGTTGGGCTTTAGTGCCAACGGGAACTAATTGGCAAGCACCTTGTCGTCACGAGCTCCGGCAGCTTGCATCGCGATGGTGTAGATGCCGAGGAACTCTGACGGCTGGGTCTTGTCGTTGTATTTCTCGCCAACGTCGGGCTTGATCGTGCGGTGGGACAGCCATTGGAACTGCCGCAGCTCATGGGTAAAGGCTGGGCAACCCACCTCGTAAGGTAGGCCGCTGGAGCCCCCCGGTGCCGGGTGGTCCATAGAGGATCCCGCCCGCTTATCCGACTGGTGGTGTGTATCACGCCGTTGCTCGATAGTGGTTCGAGCATCTTCGTGGGCTCGTTCTTGAACAACTTGGCGCTTGTCGCGGTGGGTCCATGGGTCGGACGACGCTATGGAAATGTTATCACATGCATCGTCATGACGGACTGGCACCGGCGGCAATTGGCGTGGGGGAGGGAGAGTGTACTATGGCTGCAGCTCCCCTGGTTCTACCACCGCTGGCAGGTAGTGGCTCGACGGAGCGCGAGCCCGAGGGCCCTGCCGGTCGCGGATCATC
The DNA here is from genome assembly GCF_003073215.2 of Triticum urartu. Classification (NCBI taxonomy): domain Eukaryota; kingdom Viridiplantae; phylum Streptophyta; class Magnoliopsida; order Poales; family Poaceae; genus Triticum; species Triticum urartu. The sequence goes on along the minus strand of NC_053026.1, from coordinate 117,226,540 downwards.
TTTATTGGCTACGGCGACGAGGCTCCGTATGGTGGCTCTCCACTCGTCGAGCTTCTCCGTAGCAGGAGGAAAGTCGAGGACCAGTTGCGCGCACGCCAAAGCTTCTGCTGGCGTGGGTGGTGGCGACAGCTGTGTGGACCATGGCGCGCTTCGATTTCTAACCACGTTAGAAGGAGCTCTATCACGGCCCAACGGTTGCATGCCATTTTCACTGGCACTTCGGTGGGCATCCTGGGCTCCTTCGTCCCGCGAACGATGCACAAGGCTCTTCCCACAGCGGTGTCCAGGGTCACTGGCTTGGTGACGCCGCTCGTCGCGCAATCCATGGAAGAGCGCGCTGTGGGTGCCGGTGTGGGCGTCTTGGAAGTCGCTGCGTCGCCCGTAGGGGGCACAGCGACGCCCCTGGAGGGCCCCGTGCTGCCTGCGGGGGGCCCAGCCCCGTTTTTGCATCTGGTGGCGTGTGGCTCTTCGTCTGGTGCACGAACGACACCACTCGCTAGTCTCTGACTACCAGGGTGATGCTGGTGATCGCGGGCTGCGGCTCGGGTTCTGTCCGCAACCGGTCCGCTGCCCACCCGATCTGGTGCGGGCCGGTCGGCCCCTGATGAGCCGATCGCCGTGATCGTCTTCTTCTTGGGAGCCATGGTGACGAAGAACTGCTAGGATAACTGCTAGACAAGATTCTCACGACTGCGCCCCCTACCTGGTGTGCCAAAGATGTCGGTGGGAATTGCACTTATGGGATCACTAGGATCCCTTCTACGGTCGGCGGGCACGGGGTCATGAGAAGAGCAGGTCCAGGAGGCGGCACAGGGATCGTTTACCCAGGCTCGGGCCGCGAGGATACGTAATACCCTAGTCCTGCTTTGGTGGATGTATTCAGTGTTCTTGAGCTTTCGAACTAGCTACGGTGGCTGTGTAGTTCCAAAGAGCCGAATCCCTCTCCTGGTCACCTCGGGCCTCCTTTTATTGGCAAAAGGGGTTGCCATAGTGGCACCCAGGAGGTGGAAAGGTGTACAGCACGCGAGCTTATTGCCCGGCGTTACGGGACAAAATGCATTAAATGCACTGCTTAGGTGTCCATTAGCTTTATTGAGGACGGGAACGAGGCCCGTCACGTCCGTCACCGCTCCGTCTCGCTTCAACATGCGCCCAGGGTAGCGATGCATCCAGTGCCATGTAGGAAGGCAGGCTGCTGAGGTGGCGCGGTGGTAGGTTCTTCACGACGATCTGCATGCCACCACACAGGTGCTTGCTGAGTTGGTGTAGAGGCCGCCCATCGCCACGCAGGTCCCTGCCGAGCTGGTTGAGCTAGCAGTTGCTTGGGGACAGCAGTGGAGTCTTGGCTGGTGCGGGCCTGACAGTGGCCCCGCTGATGCCCTCGGCAAGGGCCTTGCCAGGGGCCCGGCAAGGGTCTTGCCATGGCATCGCAGTTGTCCCAGGCAAGGCACCTGCCGGGGGTCTTGTGGATCTCCTCGGCTAGGATACCGCCGAGGGTCACCATCTTTTGGTCCTCATTTGATCTTGTGTGCTTATAGTCTTGACAAAGATCTTTGTGCCACCATGGAGGCGCCTCCGAGCCCTGGTCCCAATGCAGTTGGTAGGGTTGGAACCCGTGGGCTCAAGGATGGCTCGCTCTGTTGGTGTTGGATGAGCTTCCTCGGCAAGGCTCTTGCCGGGGCTGGTGAGGCTGCCCCGGCAAGGGTCTTGCCGGGGGAACCTGCTTTGCCCCTCTGCTCTTTGGGTTCTTGGTCTTGGCATTGTCTTGTTTGTCTTGAGATTCGGCTTCTCTCCGGCTTCCCTTATCTGCCCTGCTAAGGGTGGCCGTGGCGCGCGGCTCTGACTGTCCGTCCACAAGCAAAGGGGTACAAAGGAGTGCCCCTAATTTAGTACACCGACAGGCTCCGCCTATGTGACGGGCCCCGGTGACCCCTGTAGGCTGCCGTGCCTTCACTCCTGAGATGCGTAGCATTGTCTAGCCCGGCAAGTTCAAGCCAGACCTGCCTCCGTGCTATGACGGCACCCCTAACCCTGCATAGTTGTTGCAGCTCTACGAGCTGAGCATAGAGGTAGCCAACAATGACGAGAAAGGTCATGGCGAACTGGTTTCCCATGGCCCTCAAAGATGGTGCGCGCTCGTGGCTCCTGAACTAGCCCGCGGGATCAATCTCCTCCTGGGGCGAGATGCGGGAGTGCTTCGTCGCCAACTTCCAGGGCACTCGCGACCTCCCGCCGGCCGCGGGTGACCTATGGTGCATCAAGCAGCAGCCGGGAGAGACCCTACAGAAGTACATCCAGTGCTTCAGTGGCGTTCGCCTCAAGATTTCCAAGGTGACGGACGAGGCCATCATCTCAGCGTTCGCTGATGGCGTCCGCGATGTTAAGATGAAGGAGGAGCTCGCCATCCACGAGGAGCTATGCACGGCCCTGGAGATGTTCAAAATGGCGACCAAGTGTGCAAGAGCTGAGGAGGGGCGCCTCTCCCTCCTCGAGCTGCCTGCTGCCGACCCAAAAGAGAAGAAAGCCAAGGCCAAGGACGTGAAGCGCAAGGGAGTAGTCGTGCTCGCGGAGGAGAAGGATATGAAGCGCGGCCGGGACCACCCCGAGTCATCCAAGCGCAGACGTCCATTCTATGCCTTCCAAAACATTAACAGCCACAACACAACCGACTGCCAAGAGCTCAGGGCCATTCGAGATGGAAGCTTCGGTCGACGCCCCAAGCGCAACGACCGGCGCTATGGCCGAGGAGGAGGACGAAGTGGAGGATGCTGAGACGACCGTAGCCCCCGTCAGGAGTGGTGTGACCGGCCTTGTGAGGACCTCTGGCAGGACCAGCCTCGTGAGGGTAACTGGAGGGACCAACCTCGTGAGGACCGTCCTCAGGGCAATGACGGCCTCCCTCCGCTGCCGCCACCACCAAGTAGGAAAGACGACCATCATCAGGACGAGGGGGCTGGGGGCTTCCAGGAGCCTTGTGCCCTTGCCTGCATCGTGGGTGGTGCTCAAGCCCTAGCCTCTCAGCGTATCTTCAAGTAGTTTGCTTGTGAGGTGAATGCGGCCCTTCCCAGCCTCGAGGCCACGCGCCCGCTCAGGTGGTCCAAGTGCGCCATCACCTTCAGCTTGTTGGACCAGCTCAAGTGCGCAGCAACTGCTGGTGCCCTCTTGATGCTCTGCTCACCCGTCATCAGCAACGTTCAAGTCACGAAGACCCTCATCGACGGTGGCGCAGGGCTCAATGTCCTGTCCGTTGAGACATTCGATAGCCTCCAAGTGTCGTACGATCATCTACAGCCTACCAAGCCCTTCTCAGGAGTGACCGACAGCTCCACCACTCCGATAGGGCAGGTCCTCCTCCCTATCACCTTCAGCCAACATAACAACTAACGCACCGAGCTCATCGACTTCGACCTCGCCCACATCCGTCTGCCATACAATGCCATCCTTGGGTATCCGGCATTGGCCAAGTTCATGGCAGTAACCCACCATGGCTACAACATCCTCAAGATGCCAGGGAGCGGCGGCGTCATCACGGTCCCGTGCAAAGAAAGAGATGTGGAGTGCTCCCTTGAGCGCGCTTTTCAAGCCGCTACGGTCGAAGACTCCGACAATGAAGGCACCCTGTACCCTCCTGAGGCCATTCCCAAGAAGAAGAAGCAGCTACTCCACCCAGGGCCTTAGGATAGCGGCGTCTCCAGCGGCACCACCTCAGGATCCGCACCCTCAGCTGGGGCGCCTCCCTCCCTCGTGTAGGAAGGCGCGCCCAGCGCCCACCTCGGGCTAGGCTCGGGGGCTCTCTTCCGGAGGGCCTTAGACCTATCCAACGTCATGAGGGAGGCGCTCGGGCACCACATGGAGGCGTGCTTTGCCGCACGTTTCCCTCAAGAGGGCACAGGGCATGGAGCGCCCAGTGCTCAGCAGTTCATCACCAAGGCAGCTCAGGAGCTTCAAGAGTCAAGGACCATGCGCGGCGACCGCCGCCCACCACCTAGCGCAGCCCCCCATCCTTGCGAGGACGGCGGGCTGCGCATCTACGTCGACATTCTAGGGCTCAACAGGTCCGCTTCTCAGGAACGCTTCTGGCCTTCGCACGTTGGACGGTGTGAGGGCCCACCTCACAGCTATGTTCGCATGCCATTTGGCCTGCCGAACGTGGCTGTCACCTTCCAGTGCCACTCGCGGAGTGTCTTGTGGCTCAGGAGGCCAGGCATCACGCAGTCCTAGCGGAGATGGCGACGGTCCTCCAAGGACCACCCGAGCCCCTGGAGCCTCCTGAGGCACAAGGCCCTGGTGGCTCGTGAGGAGTGAATCCTTCGGCGCGCACCTTCAGCTACTTCAACACTCCTTCGACAACGGTACGAGGTGACATTTTCCGGTTTACTCAGCTGGAAGCACCCCTCGGGCTGCATCATTTCCAGGTCGCATGGGCCTGTCCCTGCGACATGTATCTTCTTGCATCTTAGTTTACTCTGTTCGGGGCGCCCCTCGGGCTGCATTATCCCCAGGCTGCATGGGTCCATCCCTGTGGCATGTATCGTTCTTGCATCTATCTGAACTAGCTTGTCTCCTTGCATGAGTTCCCTATGATTATCACTTGCTTGATTACATCTCGCGGCATCCCGCATCACTGACTGATCTCCTTTTTCTCACGATGAGAGCTCCACCTATCGGCATGACGCTTGTGCTCGGGTCCGTCCCTCCAACGCTGATAAACCTAAGAGATCGAGCACTAGCTCGTGGCCCGCTCTGCGCATGTCACCTCACCGGATCCTCAGTGCCTTAGTCTTCTTGTGGAACAATCGGCAGCTGGGTAACCAATGTGAGCATGGGCTATATTCCCTCTCCAACTAGCTCGCAGGAATATCTAGAGCGCCAGCTACTGGTGGCCTCATTAGCTTGTTCCATCTCTCGTGCAACTCGCTTGGGCGTGAAAGGGGGGCTCCTGAGCATCGCCCCACAGAAGCTCTTACTGACTCTCCAGCCCTCACCCCATGTCCTTGAACACGGCATCGCAACCTGGCATACCGGCGGTGGCTGAGCCTTGCTCGAGGGTCGGGACCCGAGAAAGCCGAGCAGTCAGGAGGGCACGAGAGGAGGAAGGATCTAACATAAGCCTGACCTAGTAGCGCCTGTCGGTGTTCTGGGAATGGGGATCCCAAGACATTCCTGCCTACGGCCCACGGCGTGGCTCTACGAGCGGGCCCGTATGACCCATCTTCACCAACAAGCATTCAAGACCCTCGCGAGGGGCCATGCCTCGTGAGGCGGACGACACGAGACCTCCTCGGGAGCGGCCTCACCAGGCTCGCTCGCAAGGGGAAGAGAGATCAAGGCAAGGTAAACCTCGTGATGTTTCAGTGACGTGAGCCATGACGAACGAGACCAGGAGGGCACCAGGCGGGTGCCAGCGCGCACAGTGTCCTTGTTTCCTCTTTGGTGCTAAGGAGGCAAGCGTAGGCGAGGAGTACCGAGGCGTCAAGCAAAGGTTTCCATATTGGTGCAATGAGACCAAGACCAGCAGGACGGCAAGATAGATGTCACCATGGAGCCCAAGGCGGCGTCACCACGAGGGCCTTTGGTAGGCGAAGACTACTTTTGTCAGGATAAGCTGTACAAGCTGTTCCCTTTCAAATTGGCCGTTGTTGGCTCCCTTCCCTCTCAATATTTGGGAAGAGGACTGAGGGAGTCCTGGACTAAGGGGTCCTCGGGCGTCCGGCATGTTATCTATGGGCCGGACTGATGGGCTATGAAGACATGAAGACCGAAGACTGTACCGGTGTCCAGATTGGACTCTACTTGGCATGGAAGGCAAGCTTGGCAACTGACTATGTATGTAGATTCCCTCTGATGTAACCGACCCCATGTAACCCTAGATCTCTCCGGTGTCTATATAAACCAGAGAGCGTAGTCCGGATAGACGGATTCACATTACCTTAGTCATACAAGCTAGACTTCTAGGGTTTAACCATTACGATCTCGTGGTAGATCAACTCTTGTAACACTCATATTCATCTAGATCAATCAAGAAGGAAGTAGGGTATTACCTCAATGGAGAGGGCACGAACCTGGGTTAACATTGTGTCCCCCGCCTCCTGTTACCATCGATCCTAGACGCACAGTTCGGGACCCCCTACCCGAGATCCGCCGGTTTTGACACCGACATTGGTGCTTTCATTGAGAGTTCCACTATGCCTCGACAAAAGGTTTGATGGCCCCTTCAATCGTCGATAATGATGCTGTCCAAGGAAGAACCTTCCTCCCCGGACAGATTTTTGTGTTCGGCGGCTTTGTACTGCGGGCCAACTCGCTTGGCCGTCTGGAGCAGATCGATAGCTACGCCCCTGGCCACCAGGTCAGATTTTGAAGATCGAACTATGTCGCGGATACCCTTGGAGACTCGATCTTCAACGGGTTTGAAACCGCAGCGATCGCTCCCCCTCGTCCCAATGAACATGACTTATATCTGTTATCGGATTACATCCAGGAGATGGATCATGTCGCTGCAACGGTCTCAGAACCGAAGCAGATCGTGCCCTCCGAGGCCACAAGGTCCGTGGTGTTGGAGCCACACACGGACTCGACATCTGGCAATGTTTGCGTCAATGGAACTCCGGACTCGTCTCCGGCTATACGTTCCGAACCAGGTACGCCTGTGGACACCGAGCTGGATCGGTTATCGATTTTCGAATTTAGCGCCGCAGACATCTTCCAGCATTCACCTTTGGGTGACGTGCTAAACTCTTTAAAGAATGTGTCCTTGGAGGAGGACTCACAGCCGAACTATGTTCAGTTCGAGCTAGAGGCGGATGACGAGGAATTTTTCTTCCCACCCGCCACCCACTTCATAGCCACTGTCGATGACTTAACCGACGTGCTTGAATATGGCTTCAAAGACATCGATGGTGTGGACGACGATGCCGACAAGGAGCAAGGCCAAGACCCGCCATTTATTGGATGTTGGACGGCCACCTCTTCGTACGATGTGTATATGGTTGATACACCTAAAGGATCTGGCGACGACAAAGAAGTGCCAGACGCGAATAAACCCTCTGAGACGCAGTCCAAGCGCCGGCGCCCCAAACGCCGTTCTAAGCCTCATCGCTCAAAGGATGGAAACACTGGCACCGGAGAAAATAGTACTTTAGGCGACGCCGAAAACAATGAAGACCCTGTCGAAGCTGCATCCGAACAGGAGGAACATGACAACAGGCAAGACAACCCTGATGAACAGGCCATAGAAGATGACTCGGAGGATGATAGTTACTGTCCACCCTCCGAGGAGGAGACAAGCCTCGGCAATGAAGACTCCATCGTGCCTGAGGATCCTCTGGAGCAGGAGCGCTTTAAGCTTCAGCTCATAACCACCACAAGGATCCTGAAAAAGAAACAGTAGCAGCTTCAAGCTAAACAAGACCTGCTCGTCGACAGATGGATTGATGTCCTGAGAACCGAGGAATACAACCTCAAGCGCCCAGCCAAGAGCTACCCGAAGCGCAGACTGCTACCTCAATTCGATGAGGAGGCACTGGAGCACACATCTCCCTCGCGTAATGCGGAACGACCACCCTGTGGTCGAGACAGGGCATCCGACCGGCCACCCTGCGGTCAGGATAAAGAGGCAACTCATGCCGAACAGCAGCCTGCCCCACCACCCCGTAAAAATAGAGACAGAAGAGTTCGGGGTCATATGTACGACCTCCGGCAGATCCTAGACAGTAGAGCAGGACATACAAGATCGATCTACGAATTGCGAGGACGTACCTCGAGGCACGACGACGGCTACCTATTCGGACGTGACAAACCTAACCACGCCCGGGCCGAATGCCGCAGACGGACTCCATCAGAGCTACGCCATGATGTGTCTCGATATAGAGGCACCGCACACCCTCTCTGCTTCACAGATGAAGTACTGGATCATGAATTCCTCGAGGGGTTCAAGCCCGTCAATATCGAATCAAACGACGGCACAACCGATCCTGCAGTATGGATCAAGGATTTTATTCTCCATATCCATATGGCTCGAGGAGATGACCTCCACGCCATTAAATACCTCCCACTAAAGCTCAAAGAGCCAGCTCGGCACTGGCTTAACAGCCTGCCTGAAAATTCTATCGGCAACTGGGAGGACTTGGAAGAAGCCTTCCTAGACAACTTCCAAGGAACCTATTCCGGCCACCAGACGCCGACGACTTAAGCCACATAGTTCAACAACATGGAGAATCAGCCAGAAAATTCGGGACTATGTTCCTAACCAAAAAGAACCAGATCGTCGACTGCCCGGATGCTGAGGCCCTAGCAGCCTTCAAACACAGCATCCATGATGAATGGCTAGCATGCCACCTCGGCCAAGAAAAGCCAAAGTCTATGGTAGCCCTTACATCACTCATGACCCGCTTTTGCGCGGGTGAGGACAGCTCGCTGGCTCGTAGCAAGAACACAGCCAGCGAGGCAGGCCCCTCCGAGGCCAAGAACAACATCAGCAAGCTCCGGCGCAATAGACACAAACGCCGAAGCAATGGTGAAAACACCGATGACACCATAGTTAACGCCAGATTCGGTGGCTCCAAGTCCGGCCAACGGAAGAAGCCCTACAAAAGAAACAATGAAGGACCTTCCAGCCTAGACCGCATACTCGACCATCCGTGCCAAATACATGGCACCACAAACAAACACGCCAATCACACCAACAGAGACTGTTGGGTTTTCAAACAAGCTGGCAAGTTAAAGGCCAAAAACAAAGAACAGGGATCACAGAGTGAGGACGAGGACGAAGAGCCCCGGCAGCCGAACACTTGGGGACAGAAGAAATTTCCCCCTCAAGTCAAAACGGTGAACATGATATACGCTGCACACATCCCCAAAAAAGGAGTCCAAGCGAGCACTTAGGGATGTCTATGCGGTAGAGCCAGTCGCCCCCAAATTCAATCCATGGTCATCATTCCCGATCACCTTCGATCGTCGAGATCACCCAACTAGTATCCGCCATGGCAGTTCAGCCGCACTAGTCCTCGACCCAATTATTGACGGGTTTCACCTAACATGAGTCCTGATGGACGGTGGTAGCAGCCACAACCTGCTTTATCAGGACACGGTGTGGAAGATTGGCATTAACCCCTCACGAATCAAACCAACAAAGACTACCTTTAACGGAGTCATACCAGGCGTAGAGGCCCACTGTACAGGCTCAATCATACTGGAGGTGGTCTTCGGTTCTCCGGACAACTTCCGAAGCGAAGAGTTAATCTTTGATATCGTCCCCTTTCGCAGCGACTATCACGCACTGCTCGGACGAACCGCGTTTGCTAGACTCAACGCAGTGCCACACTATGCTTATCTCAAGCTCAAGATGCCCAATCCATGCGGTGTCATAACAGTCAATGGCAATACGGAGCGCTCCCTCCGAACAAAGGAGCACACCGCCTCCCTAGCAGCAGAAGTACAGAGCGGCCTTCTCAAGCAGCACCATAGTATGACTGTCGAGCCCTCGGACATCATTAAGAGGTTCTAGACTACACTGCAACAGGACGGCGCGGCTCGTCAAGAGCTTGACTAGCAATTCGGCCTCTGTTGGGGATATTACTACTGGGTATAAACTGGCCAGGAGAGGCCAGGTTACCCCCAAAATGAGTTATTTATATCTGAAGCCCATGAAGACAAGGAGTATGGCGCTTTACGAAGGCCCAGGGCCCAGAGGCGGGTTATGGCCTGTAGACATAAACCGCCATATCATATGTAACTTGTGTTGTAAGATAAGAAAGGTAGAAACCAAGCCGGACACGTTTATGAGCCGGCCTCGGGATTCTATAAACCACCGGGCGTGAACATATTTATAGAAAGGGACGACCCGACAGCGGTTTAGGGAAAACAAACAACAACTCGAGAGCCAGGCATAGCGGATTCACTCCCTGGTCATCGATTAGGCCTTTACCTTCACCACAAGGGGCCGAACCAGTATAAAACTCTCTGCGTTCTCTGTCCTCTTTAACCCCTTTAAGCTAACCCTTCGCGATGGCTCCACGACTAAGTCCTTTCACCAGGACATCTGCCGTGACAGAACCACGACAGTTGGCGCCCACCGTGGGGCTATCACATGATGGTTTCGAGTTCTTAGAGGGCAGCTTTGAAGGGCTCAAGGGATACGCTGTGGGCTAGATGACTAAGAGTCGTCGCGGCAAGCTCAACATCGACGACATAGGCTGGGGCCCAGAGGCCGGCTCAATTGAGTATGGGTACCGGGTCCCCTTCGGCGGCATTCACGATTTCATTGGCAAGATCGGCGAACCGGGCCCTGAGCCGGACATCTGCACCAACATTGTCGAAACGGCTCAGCGTGCGAGACCCACCTAGGTTCAGCCTGCCATGAAGCGCGCCTTTCTGGGAGTCGTCCACGGAGCGCAATCTGAGGTTAGATCGGCATCTGGTGGTGAGATCGTCGTTTATTCTGATGACGAGTCATCGACCGGAGAGACCGAGTCATTGTACTAGTTGCAAGATGGCCGGATTGGGGGCTGTTCCGATGGTGACAGTATTCCGGACCCGTTCAATCTGCCAAGTCGGGTTGCGATCTTCATGGCCGGTACACAGCCAGCGCACCACTCTTCGACAGCAGCGGCAATAGTTTCCGGATCAGTAGCGGCGACAACAGCTGGGGCAGGAGGCCCTGTGCGACCGCCGGCTCAGGTTTTATCCGACTTATTTGACGCTTTGGCAGTGCTGCTAGCAGAAGTTAACCCGGCGAACCAGGATGAGCATAACACGGAGATCGCAAAGGTGAACGATTAGATAACTCAGGCCAAGGCGGACCTGGTAGCCGAGGATACCAGGATGGCCACAGAACGGGCCGAGTTGGAGGCACAGGCTTACCGGCTTATGTTGGATCAGAGCGCGTCAAATGATGTCATGAGGAGAAGGTACCGGTCTCACCTGCCTCCGGTTTATGAGGCCAGGAATCTCTTTGACACCCCAGGAGCAGGAACCAGTAATCTGCAAGTGGTAAATCGAGTGGAGACACCTGGAATGGGGGCGCCGGTTCAGCCACGTCCAATAGATCCGCCTCATCAGAACATCCTGTCACAGCACATCCCAACACCACCGGGTAATTACTCTAACCCGTTGGATAACATTGTTGCCGCCGCTTCGCGATTGGCAGCTCTCCCGATCGAAGGGGAGTCCCCAGTAGCAGTCGAGACACGACGGGCTAGAGAGCTCCTTCAGACAGCCTTGACTCAGCAGCAGGCTTATTCATACAGCCACGAAAGGATTTATTCTACTCCCCGCCCGAGCCGGAGTTATAGCAGGCATATGGATGAACCGACCATGTCCACCAGTGCGTGGAATCGTAATCCGCCCCATGGCCATAACCCAGCGGGCGGCGGCGATGATGCTCAGGATGTAGTGGATCGTGCTAGGGCACGTCGAGAGGCCGAATTAGCGGCGCAACATGAAGCCCGCCAACTTACTCCGGTTCATCCAACAACTTCGGTGGAACCAGGGGTTACCTCCAGTTCTTTGGGGGTGCTATGTCTCGTCCCAGCACTGCGCAACGTGCGGCTGCCCAAGGATTTCAAGGGCCCTCGTAAAGTGCCGAATTACACTGCGGATTTATCGCCGGAGTCATGGGTTGAAAGCTAAGAGATGGCAATGGAGATGCTGGATGTGGACGATGAGGCGTCTGCTAAATACTTCACCATGATGCTGGAGGGGACAGCTTGCACATGGTTGAAAAATCTGCCAGCTAACTCCGTTGGGTAATGGGCCGAGTTAAGGGCCCGGTTTATCTAGAATTTCAAGGATACGTGCAACCAGCCCTTGTCAATTGTGGACTTAGCCGCATGTGTCCAGGAGGAAGGAGAGTCAACAACCCATTGGGTGCACCGAGTTTCAGAAATATTGCATTCATCTGACCGCATCAACACTGATATAGCAGTTTTAACGTTGGAAGGCAACTACTGGTTTGAACCTCTGAAGTTGAAGTTGGGACGGCTCAAACGTCATTGCAATGACATGGGAACACTTATGGCAGCTCTGGTGAAGTATGCCGACTCTGATAGTACCAAGGACCCCGAGTCTGACGACGACAAGACAGGGAAGGGAAAGAAGAGCGGCAACACCAAAGGGCAGCAGCATAACCCGACGGGTCATGGAAACAGCGGTAAGCGTAAAGCGGATAACAGTTTAATTTTGTGGCTAATACCAACGCGCAGGATAATGGCCAGTGTCGTAAGGTTAAACCGCCCCCGCGTGGTGGAGGAGAAAGTCCCAATTCGGAGCGCCTGTCTCAACTGTTGAACCAGCCATGCCCAAAGCACAGGTTATGGGACAAGCCGGCCACGCACCTCTCGAAGTATTGTTATATTACGCGGGAGTTCAAAAATTCAGATTTTTTTCGGTATGATCATGGACCGGGCGGTGGTTCAGGCCTCGGGTCTCATGGGCCAGGTTACGGTGGAGGCAGTTCCGGTTCAGGTTTTCATGGTAATCAGAGCGGACATGGCAATCAAGGCAATCAGGGCAACCAAGGTGGTTATATTCATTAGGGGAGTCAGCAGCAACAGCAGCAGTCGGGTTACCAGAGCAACCCGAAGCAGTTGAATAGTGGGCAGTACCATGTCTTCACCACAAGCCTGTGCAAGCGCGATCAGAAGCTTCATAAAAGGCAGTGAACTCCGTTGAACCGGTGATGCCCCGTTACTTATACTGGTCTGAACAGCCCATTGCGTGGAGTCGAGAGGATCATCCACCTCGGGTTGATAATCCAGGTCATCTGGCATTGGTGGTGGCACCTCAGGTTGGAGGATATAAGTTCACCAAGGTACTCATGGATGGAGGGAATAGTATCAACATCATTTATTATGAAACCTTCCATCGCATGGGGTCAACAGATAAAAATCTTAAACCGTCAAACACCGTTTTTCATGGTGTGGTGCCTGGTAAATTGGCGTATCCAGTTGGTAAGATAGCTTTGGAGGTGGCTTTTGGAGATGAGCATGACTCGAGATGAGAAACATTGACTTTTGAAGTAGTAAAGATCAAGAGCCCATATCATGCCCCGTTTGGACGGCCGACTTATGCCAAGTTCATGGCAAGGCCCTGTTATGTTTATCTACAGCTCAAGATGCCGGGCCATAAGGGCACCATCACAGTACATGGGAGCCGCAAGATTGCTTTAGAATGTGAAGAAGGTGATGCGGCATATGCTGAGTCGGTTTGTGCGGCAGAGGGGTTGAAGTTCTACAAAGACAATGTTGATCCGGCGGATATGACTTCTTTGAAGAAACCAACTATAGAGCATGATCCGGCCTTGAAGTTTAAATCGGCCGATGAAACTAAGCTGGTTGATTTCATTCCTAGCGATTCATCCCAGTAGTTTAGCATCAGCGCTAACTTGGATCCGAAATAGGAAAGCGCGCTCATCAAGTTCATCCGTGAGAACCGGGACATCTTTGCATGGAAACCCTCCGACATGCCAGGTGTACCGAGGGAACATGCTGAGCATACTCTTAATGTTGATCCCAAGTTTAAACCGGTCAAGCAGTTTCTCTGCCGCTTCAATGAAGTAAGACGCAAGGCTATTGGTGAGGAGGTAGCCCGGCTCTTAGCGGCTGGGTTTATCATCGAAGTATTTCATCCTGAGTGGTTGGCTAATCCCTTGCTGGTACTTAAGAAGAACGACACTTGGAGTATGTGTGTGGATTACACAGATTTGAACAAGGCTTGTCTAGCAGATCCGTTTTCTCTCGCTCGTATTGATCAGATCATTGATGCTACGACGGGTTGTCAGTGTTTGAGCTTTCTGGATGCATACTCTGGTTACCATTAGATTAAAATGGCAGTTAAGGACCAGGAGAAGACAACTTCTATAACTCCCTTTGGAGCCTTCTGCTATGTGTCTATGCCTTTTGGGCTCAAGAGTGCCCAGGCGACTTATCAGCGTTGTGTGCAGAATTGTCTTCATAATCAGATCGGCTGCAATGTGCATGCTTATGTGGATGATATTGTGGTGAAATCCAGAAAGGAGACATTGATAGATGACTTGAAGGAGACCTTTGATAACCTCTGGGTTTATAAAATGATTCTTAATCCGGCCAAGTGTGTTTTTGGTGTACCAGCAGGCAAACTCTTGGGCTTTTCTGGTGTCTAACAGGGGCATTGAAGCTAATCCGGAGAAAATCAAGGCTATAACTTCTTTGGCTAAACCGAAGTGTATCAATGATGTTCAACGCTTGGCAGGCCGGATTGTAGCCTTGAGCCAGTTTATCAGTCGCCTTGGGGAGAAGGCAATCCTTTATATCAGATGCTGAAGAAGACGGATGACTTCGTTTGGAGTGATGCCGCCAATGAAGCGTTTGAGGACTTAAAGCGGCAGCTTGCCGAGCCACCGGTCCTTGTTGCTCCTGTTGATAAAGAGCCCTTGTTGTTATATGTGGTTGCAAATGCCCGGGCTGTTAGCGTGGCTATTTTGGTGGAGCGCAAGGAGGTCGGAAAGGAGTATCCGGTTCAATGGCCGGTTTATTATATCAGTGAAGTACTTATTGAGTCCAAACAGAGGTACCCACATTGGAAGAAGCTGGTGTACGGAGTTTTCATGGCGAGCCGGAAGCTGAAGCAATATTTCCAGGGCCATCCCATCACTGCGGTCGGTTCTGCTCCTTCGGGGGATATAATCCAGAACAGGGAAGCATCTGGTCGGGCTGCCAAGTGGGCTATTGATCTTGGGCCTCACGGGTTAAAATATATGCCCCGGACGGCGATCAAATCTCAGGAACTTGTGGACTTCATCAATGACTGGACAGAATTACAGGCGCTAGAAGAGAAGCCGGATCATACTTATTGGACTATTCATTTCGATGGCTCCAGGCAATTGGAGGGCTCGGGGGCTGGAGTCGTGCTAACTTCCCCATGAGGTGATAAGTTTTGTTATGTTCTCCGTTTAATGTTCCCTTGCACTAAAAATGCAGCTGAATATGAGGCTTTATTCCACGGTCTTCGGATGGCTAAGGAGATGAATTTGAGCTGGGTTAAGTGCTTCGGTGACTCGGACCTAGTGGCTCAACAAGTGTCTGGTACTTGGGATTCCAAGGATCAGCTCATGGCAGCATATCATCGAGAGGTGGATATTGTTGCAAGTTACTTCAAAGGCTATCAAGTTGATCATGTGGACCGGCAGAAGAATGAAGCGGTGGACGCTTTAAGCCGTTTGGGTTCCCAGCGTAAACCAGTTCCACCCAACGTCTTTCTGGATGTGTTGCATAATCCGTCGGTTAAACACCCCACAGAGGAGGATCTGGCTGTTCCAGATCGGGAGGCTCAGTTGGTGGCAGTGCTTCATATCATCCCAGATTGGACGGTCCCATATTTGGCATATATGAACCGGGGCGAGTTACCGGAAGATGAAACCTTGGCCAGGCAGATAATCCGGCGGTCCAAGTCCATGACTATTATCAATGGAGAATTACATCATTGAAGTGTGACAGGGGCGTTTCAGCATTGCGTGTCTCCTGGATAAGGCCGCGAGATTCTGTGTGAGATCCACGAAGGGGATTGAGGTCATCACGCAGGTTCAAAGTCCCTGGTGGCTAAAGCCTTTCGTCATGGCTTCTATTGGCTGACGGCTCATGCTGATGCGGAGGACTTGGTGAAAAAGTGCGACGGTTGTCAGAAATTTTCACGCAGAGCAAATGTTCCGGCCCAGGAATTGACGATGATTCCAATCACTTGGCCGTTTGCAACTTGGGGGCTGGATATGGTTGGGCCCTTTAAGAGATCTAAGGACAAGAAAACCCACCTTTTGGTGGCGGTTGATAAGTTCACTAAGTGGGTGGAAGCAGAGCCAGTCAATAAGTGTGATGCAGCTACGGTGGTTCAATTCATCAAGAAGGTGATTTTCCGGTTTGGATTTCCACACAGCATTATAACTGATAATGGTACCAATCTATCCAAAGGTTCTTTCCAAAGGTGCTATGAAAGAGTTCTGTCAACGTGAGCAGATCCGGCTTAAAGTCTCATCAGTGGCTCACCCCAATCTAATGGTCAAGCGGAGAGAGCCAATCAAGAGATCTTGAGAGGTATCAAGCCCTGGCTTATGGTTCCTTTGCAACGGACACCGGTTGTTGGGTGGAGGGGTTACGTTATGTGTTACGGAGCATCAATACCACACCCAACAGATCTACGGGTTACACACCTTTTTTCATGGTTTACGGAGCAGAGGCGGTTCTCCCTAGTGACATCCGTCATGACTCGCTTCGTGTGGCGGCTTATGTCGAAGCTGATAATGAGAAGGCACGACAGGAAGCACTTGACCTATTAGATGAGGAGCGTGACATTGCAGCAGCCCGTTCGGCGATTTATCAGTAAGATATGCCTCGTTATCACGGCCGCCGGGTTAGAACCAGAACTTTTCAAGAAGGCGGTCTAGTGCTCTGACTCATCCAGGATCAGACTGATATGCACAAGTTATTCCCGCCTTGGGAAGGGCCCTTTGTGGTCAGCAAGAATATGCATAACGGGTCATACTACCTTATAGATGTTCGAGAGCACAAAGACTCACGTAAATCGAAGGAGGAGACCCACCAGCCATGGAATATCGCTCATCTTCGGCCTTATTATACTTGATCCACAGGCTCTGCTTATGTACATAGTTATGACAATGTATATATTATGATCAATATAATAAATCCAAGCCTTAGCTAAATCGGGGTATCTGTTGTTTTTCTTACATCATGTGTGGTTACATGGGGGCTTCTGTTCATAAAGAGGAGTCCGGTTTACTCCTTGATTCAGCTTATAAAGCCTTATATAAAAATCACTTGGGGGCTTGGTCGTATTCGAACCATAGCTACACCTCTTGATCGGCGCAAGGCCACCAGGAAAATCACCTGGGGGCTTGGTCGTATTCAAACCATAGCTACACCTCTTGGTCGGCGCAAGGCCACCAGGAAAATCACTTGGGGGCTTTGTCCTATTCGAACCATAGCTACACTTCTTGATTGGCTCAAGGCCAAAAGAAATTACTTAGGGGCCAAAGAGAGTGTTGCAAAAGCACAACTCAAACATAGGCACCCACTGAGCACAACTCAAAATATTGCTTGGGGATTCTTTGCTTCATAATGAACAAAAAATCTACACTTGTAATAGACTATCAAGCCACGGCTTGGAAGCCTGGTGTATTCACCTAAAACCCCGAGTCCTGCCTTTTTAAGTAAGCCACTCCATCCAGGTAAACCTCGTATGACCCGCCAAACTTTTGACAAGTCAATCTCATAGACCTTGAACTTGTCAAAGTTAAAACGATTATTAGTTAAAGATTGAGGTCCATCTTAAAAGGCTTTGTAAAATGGTTTAACTAAGCGGCCTGGCAGCCCATGAAAAGCCTCGATTCGGGGCCTCGCAGCCTGTTAAAATCCTCGACTACAAGTTTTTATTTGCTTTTATTTGCCAAGTTTTTTTCTCTTTTTATGGGATTTATAATATTTTTTGATAGACCGGCGTTTATTAACCCGGCTTGACTTTCAGCTACCGAATTTGTCAGTACATAATCAATTATGATCCGGAAGTTTATTAACCCAGTCTGGTTTTGACTATAAGTCGCCCGTATTCTATATGGTTAATCCGGCGTTGATCACAACCCGGTATGGTTTTATCATAAACCGACACAATATGGAAGGAGTTATCAGTACTCATGATTGGGGTTATCGCCCATACTTCAAAAATTCGGTAAACCAATGAGGTGATTCAGTATCACAGGTATCATTTATTTTCATATTTGATTATCTTCTTACAGCCTTGGTTATAAACCCTGGCTATATATCTGGGCATCATGACCCGTCTGGCGGTAAACCGCCAGTACACTTTCAAACTTCATGTATGCAGGAAAAGTGGGATAAATTGCTATGGATTATAAACATAATATATCTTCAGCATGGCAGATTAATAGTGTCAGGCAACATAAATATGCACGATAGCATAGCAGACCAAAAGTTTGAACTAGCCTATTACAAGGCGCTTTAATGCCCAAAAGAATAATTGTTTTCAGCAAGCGTAGCGGAACGCAGATGGTTAAACCGACCTCTGGATCATGATTCGTCACCAAGTTGACTTGACGGCTGTGGATCGTCTTGCACCGGATCATCCTCCTCCTCTCTACCCAGTGGCTGGAACTCAATGGTTGCCCAATTGATCATAGTTAGGGCTTGGAATACAGCTTCATCACTTATAAGTGTGGACGGTTCAATGTCAGGGGCATAGGTGTGCTTACGGATTGGTGGGATGAGATTTTGAGCCTCAGGAGTTGGCGCAGCACCCCTTTGTTGTTGACGTCATAACTCGCCTGATAGTATGAAAGGTCAGCTACTTCAGCCAATTGGCAGGCCAGTGGATGCATCTCCCTGGTTATCACTTGGAGAGCATCATTGTCAAACTCTGATCCGTCCTCCTTTAAGCTCGGAAAGCCCTTACCCACATCCACCAGATCAAGATCAGGCACCCATGCTTTCGCCCGGGTTAGTGCAGTCAGAGCACCTGCCCTTGAAGCTGATCTTTTGAGTTCTTCAACCCGGGCAAGCAGCACTGACAACCTTTGTAAAGTTTCTTTGATCAAGGTTGGGGGCGGCTTGTTATGAGAAGCAGTGCATATGACCCGTTGCGCGCCGGTATATAACTGCTCTATAAGAGTATAGGCAGCCTTCACACTACAAAAAAATACACTTCCGTGATGATATGTGTTTGTCACAGTAGGTCGCATTTTTTGCCATGCATGTACATCCATCACAAATTTATGACAGAATCAAGGTAGTCATACCTGTGCTGTCGTAGAAGTGGTCCATGACATTACCAAAATTATCATCACGGAAGTGTCCATCTCCATGACTATAAATCGCGCGTCACAGAAGTGCTTTCGTCAAGGGTGACCGACACGTGGCATCCACCATAACGGAACGCCGTTAAGCTATCAAGTTGGGTTTTGGATCCGATAACCCGTTAACAGCCCCGACCAATGGGAAATTTCCACGTGTAAAATTCTTATTGGCCGGACGAAACATGTGTCAACTCGTCAGTGGGTCAGATAGGCGCCTATGATATGTCGACACGTTCCACGGCCCACCACTGGCCCATTTAGCTTACAAAGTCGGCCCGTTTGACTTGGTCAAATGTTAACGGGCTGGCCCATGAAAAGCTTGTTAACGTCTCTTCGCAAATAGCCCATTTTACGGCCCGTTAACTCACAACCCGTTAGGCCCTAAAGGAAATCGGCCCAACAACGTCAGGTGGGCCGTCGAATATAACACCAGCCCATTTCACTTTTGGCCCATGTATGGCCCACGACGTCTTTCGGCCCATATGAGGCCTTCGTATCTTTCGGCCCTTTACAGGCCCACGGTGACTATAGCCCATAATGAAAAGTAATTTTCTTTATACCCGTTAATAGCCCGTGATTTACATGGGCCGTTTCCAGCCCGTGTTAGCTTTCGGCCTATTGACGGCTCATACGTTCTTGGGCTCCTTTTCGGCCCTCGATTACTTCCGGCCCGTTACTGGCCTGTTCCCCTAATGGGCCAAATTCGGCCCACGGCAAGAGTCGGCCCGTTACTGGCCTGGTCCCCTAATGGGCCAAATTCGGCCCATGGCAAGAGTCGGCCCATTACTGGCCTGTTACCCTAATGGGCCAAATTCGGCCCATGGAAAAAGTTGGCCCGTTTCTGGCCTGTTAAGCCCTTGTGCTGTTTCTAGCCCGTCCTATATTCTGGCCCATTAATGTGTGACACTCCCAAAAATTTTAATTGGTTTTCATCAAAAACTTTGTTGAATTACTTTTGAGGGCATTTAAAAATTTCTTTTCCAGAAATCCTTCATCTTAAAAACTTCCTTTTCTTTGGCAAGGATTTTATTTTTCTTCAAAACTATGGTGTTTGATATTTTGAAATTTCTTCTCTGTTGGTTCCCCCTCAAATTATTTTTGGAGTTTTAATCTTTTTCTCTTAAAAAGAAACTCTATGAAAATTTGGATTTTCATATCCTAGAAACCACCCATGATCTTTGTATTTTTGCCCATGTGATAAGACCCCTCCAAAACCTCCCCTCTTCCTTGTAATCAACCTAAGTTCTCTGTCCCAACTCATCCAAGCAAGTTTTGGATTTTATTCTAATTATTTTTCCCTCAAAACCATTTCTCAAATTATTTGGAGCCTGAGTGGTTTTCAAAGCAAGTACCCTATTGCATTTGAGTTTTGACCTAAAACCAACTCCTCTGGATTGTCCCTTAGCATCCACAACCCAGAACCATCTTGACCCACTCCTCCCCTTTTCAAAATTTTCAAAATTCAGTCTCTGCAAGTTTGGACCAGATTTGCCAAATTTGGTGAAATTCATATCTACACTTCTCCAAAAATTCCACCAAAATTCAGGCAGCCTACTGGAGCAATGAGTAGCCACTCCACCAAAAATCAGCTCAAGGAAAAATCCCCAGAGGCCAAAAACATTCTGTCGAACACCTGAGCTGTACTGTTCCTTTGCAAATTCAGTAAATTCAGATTTCAGTGTTGTTTTTCGTCCGTCGGCTTCACTCACGCGTCGACAGTGCGCTTGGCGCGTTGTGCGCGGCCTATTCTCCCTGGCCAGCACCCCCGCACGCGCGCTTGGCGTCTTCCCGGCGTCGGTGGCGCCCCTGGCCGCCCGCGCCGGCGTGTCTTGCGGCGACCGAGACCCCGTTACAGCCGACAGGGGACAAGATTCCCGGTGGCGCCCCTGGCCGCCCGCGCCGGCGTGTCTTGCGGCGGCCGAAACCCCGTTACAGCCGACAGGGGACAAGAACGGCGGCTCAACGCCGTTCGCGCCGCCCATCGCCCCTCTGCTCTCCGCGTGGCCTCATGCGTGCCAGCGCACGCCCGTGGCACCGCCACCGTGGCCGGCAAGCACGGGACGCGCTCCCTGCCGCCGACGGGCCCGCGCCGCCCCGTTCTGTCGAACTCACCCCCAAAGCACCAAACTCCAGCTCGATTAGCACCAAAACGGAACCGTGACCTCCACGATGACGCACAACGTCCTAATTACCCCGACCAAGCCCTGCGCCGCCGTAATCGTCACCGGAGACCCCCGTTCACGGCCACCGCCTCGGACCGCCTATATAAAGGGCTCCCGAGCTCACCCTCGTGCACGCATCATCACCACACCTCACCAAGGCTCTGCCAAGCCACCCGGAGGACCTCGAGGAGGTCTCCTCCCCCAACTCCGGCCGCCCCGATCCGCCTCGGCCTCCACCACGATTCGCTCCGGTGAGGCCGTCTCCGGCGCCCAAATCCCGTCAGTTACTCCCTCTAGTACCCAGTAAGCTAACGCCAGCATCAATTTGTCCTTCGCAGCTCTCTCCAACGAGTCCCTCGACCACCCGAGCCGCCGTCCGCCGGAGCAAAGCTCGCCGTCGACGTGGTACTCGCCGGCGACCACCACCACCACCAACCGACGCGGGAGCGATCCATCTGATACCGTAGATACCGAAGGAGGTGACGGGACCGCAAACTTCACCGAGCTAGGCTCCGACTACTCCGAACCAGGCAAGCATGTTTGAACTTTTGATATGATGAGTGTCTTGGCATGTTTTGCATTTAGTTAGTCTCATGGCATGTTGATGAGCATACTAGATGAACGTTATTTCCATGCCTGTTGAGGTAAGTGAGTTCGATGATCCATAAGTGGATGGATGTGGATATGAATGGCCATGTGTTGGCATGAGGATGGGTAAGATGGCAGTGTTGTAGCATGCCAGTCTTATGCCTGACTATGTGACTGCAGTGTCAAACCGTATCGGTCCAGTTCCTCCCATTTCCTTCCCTGTACTACCACATGTTTTCCGCAAGGAATATGGATTAGTAAGTTGCAAACCGCTTTCCTGGTACACACCAAAAGGAGAGGCCGGGATGATGGTTCCATGGCCCTAGATTAAAGCCATTCATCCGGTCAGGGGGCATGGGTGTTTTCGGTTGGGACAGAGAGGGGGGCACCCCTTAGAGCGCACGTATATAAATTTGATCCCATGCTATTCGAGATTGTGGTCTCCCCGTCTCAAAAGTTTTTCTTGGATGATGTCTAGGGTGATTCCTAGCATCGAGAGGTAGGATGGGTGTGTACTGGTTAGCTGTGTTTCTTCCGAAATACCGTAAACGGAACTAGTCCTTCGTGAC
The DNA here is from genome assembly GCF_003073215.2 of Triticum urartu. Classification (NCBI taxonomy): domain Eukaryota; kingdom Viridiplantae; phylum Streptophyta; class Magnoliopsida; order Poales; family Poaceae; genus Triticum; species Triticum urartu. The sequence goes on along the minus strand of NC_053026.1, from coordinate 117,204,371 downwards.
TACGGAAATCCGTTGGCTGTGGGAAATTTTTGTACAAACTCTGCAGAGTCATATATTTCCTTGAATCATCTATTCTATGTCCAAGTTCAGTATCATCTTATCCTGACAAGTGCCAGTTTTGATGACAGAGACTCCGGTGAATCGTATGAGTGCTAATTCCGGCTAAATGATTATTCCTGTGGATGGACTAACCCGTTTATTTTCATGAATTGAATGTTGATTATGAGTATTATTTACTTGTCAATAAAAGCCCTGTCTGTGATGTCGCTCAGACGTCCGACTGTGGCATTTCTTTTAAAGCCCTTTGTGTGATGTCGCTCAGACGTCCGACTGTGGCATTTCTTTTAAAGCCCTTTCTGTGATGTCGCTCAGACGTCCAACTATGGCATTTCTTTCAAAGCCCTTTCTGTGATGTCGCTCAGACATCCGACTGTGGCATTTCTTTTAAAGCCCTTTGTGTGATGTCGCTCAGACGTCCAACTGTGGCATTTCTTTTAAAGCCCTTTCTGTGATGTCGCTCAGACGTCCGACTGTGGCATTTCTTTTAAAGCCCTTTTTGTGATGTCGCTTAGACGTCCGACTGTGGCATTTCTTTTAAAGCCCTTTCTGTGATGTCGCTTAGACGTCCGACTGTGGCATTTCTTTTAAAGCCCTTTCTGTGATGTCGCTCAGACGTCCGACTGTGGCATTTCTTTTAAAGCCCTTTCTGTGATGTCGCTTAGACGTCCGACTGTGGCATTTCTTTTAAAGCCCTTTATGTGGTGTCGCTAAGACGCCCGACTGTGGCATCTTTTCTTATATTTATTTGTTCACCCTTCGAGGCGTCGCTTCAGACACCCGATCGGTTTCATTTATGTTTTGTTGGGACTTCAGGCGGACTACCGCCGTTTCCCTTTTTCTTACTTCGTTATGCTAATTTTGAAAATACATTGGTGAAGTAATCGTGACGCATTCATGCATGCATTTGTTATATCTTACGTCCGAACTGTCTTGCGAGTACTTTCAAAGTACTCACTGGCTTGTTGATTTGGCCAGATGCTGACGAAGGCGATCTCATGGATGAAGAGTTCGATAGCGAGTCCGACGCCTAGAGGAATCCCAGTCAGTCTCGTGCGACCCTGGATTTGGTCACTGTATTATATCCGCTTCCGCTACCAAATAAATTCATCGAGCCTCACCTCGACGCTCGATGAGATGCCAGTTTTAGAGTCATGTATCTCACTCCCCGCTGTGTTTTTCCACCACCACCCTATCCTCGAGTCAGTAGTATGCCTCCACACCACTGTGTCATGTCCGCCATTATGTATAATTATTGGCGTGCTTGTAATAATTTGGTTGAGCAACCGTAGCTCGACCCTGTAATATATTTTATGCTACTGGCTTATTGTATCAAGAATTGTCTACCGGTAAGGAGAATTTTTCTCATACTGGACTCAAAAGATTGGTTTCTCAATAAATATTTTTATTGGAAAACCGGTCGTGACAAGCTTGGTACCAGAGCCAGGCTGACTGTAGGAAGCCACTAGGTGCGATCGCTAATTGGTTATTAGCATGTTTGAGCCTTTTCTTATTTTCTTGATTGTAGTCATTTTCTGTCAGTCAGCATAAATTTATGATCTGACCATGCAGAATTTTTGCCTACTTTTGTAGATGGCCGACAACAGCTGCGAGTCTCAGACCTTCGCCAACGTGCCCGATGGGTTCGTCAAGCTTCTTTCCTTCATCGTTCAGGTCGCGATGGGGCCATCTGTGCGCCCAGTCTTCACACTCTGCCAGCACTGAGTCAACGACAGTCTGACCATGCACCAGGTCGCGGTGCAGTTCAAGGGAGGGCGTGGTGAGTTACGCCGCTTCCGGTTCTTGGGAAGAGCCATGCCTACGGAGAAGCATGCTATGCAGATGGCAGCCCGCGAGGCGATAGCTCGTCTCAGGGATGTCCTCCCCGTGATGAAGACTCGTCGTTACCGTTATCTCCCATGCCATGTGCCTTACACCTGTCACTACGCTTTCTCCTGCCCCAGAGGAGAACGAGACGAGGCTTTTGAGATGCTTATTGAGTATCTCCGGGCCCTGGAGGCAGCCTTCGACAACCTGGTGGACGACTTCGTGGCTGCTCGCATGGACTCAGTTCATGGCTGTGCTGCCAACAGGAGAGAGCTCCTACCCACCGCACCGCCACTGACTTGGGTCTCTTCCTCAGCATCTTATGCTCCTACTCGTCGCCTGCCTACCGCCGAAGAGTTCAACCAAGTTATTGCACCCACTCCAGCGCGCACTGCACCACCCTGCGCGCCCACTCCTATTCGTGTTGCTCCGCCCCTGGCACCCGCTCCATCCACTCAGCGCAACACTACACGTATGGAGCCTATTAGCGAGGAGGAAGTCGAGTCTCCAGCCTCGCTATGCCTCACCCTCGGCAGGGCAAAGGAGGTCGTCAACATCTCCGCCTGAGTACGCTTAGCCGCCGTGCAATGTACCGCTTTGTAAGATATGTTTTTATGTACATAGGTTGTGAGAAGTAGCCTGTTTGCGCATCATGTAGGATCTGGAGAAGTGCACTAGCCTAAATAACATGTCAGGATTATGTACGCATATCCTGAGTGACGTATTGTATAATTACCGCTCGCGTGTAAGATATGCAATGAGCAGTCCTTCTCCGTGCACAAAATCGATTTGTTTTTCTTGAGTAAGCTTGGTTATTTGATTTTTAATCGCCAGTTTTATGCATTTCTGGAATTGTTTTGCGACACTTTTTCGCTTTTCTTATGGATTTTACAAAATATATCCCAGAGTGAAAAATGTCTCGTCCTTGGACTCGTTCCATGCCAACCCCACCAGAGGAAAATTATGATACACAACCCAGCAACAATTTCACGCAAGGACAGTCAAGCCAACAAGGAAATGAATCGGCACTTTCACAAATGTGCCGCCTTTATGAGCAAAGTTAGCAACAACATCGGGAAATGATGAACCAAGTCATCAACATGGGAAATCACCATGGACAGTATCAGCAGCACTCCAAGTTATCTGAGCTGCAGAAGACACGTCCCCAAACATTTTCTCATACAGAAAAACCTCTTGAAGCCGAGGATTGGCTTCGAGATATGGAGAGAAAATTAATTATTGCAAAATGTTCAGATCTCGAGAAAGTATTATATGCTCCGCACTATCTCACCGGAGCAGCTGCATCATGGTGGGAGAATTTTCTGCACATGCACCCCAACGAAAATGATATCACCTGGGATGATTTCAAGGAAGGTTTCCGTGGTGCACACATTCCCAAGAGTATTATGAAAATCAAGAAGAGAGAGTTCGATGACCTCAAACAAAGGAACATGACAGTGTCAGAATACCAGAGTCAATTTAATCTATTGTCCCGCTACGCCAATGAAGAACGTATGACTGAAAGCAAGAAGATGGAGAAATTCCTTGACGGTCTGACGCCCGCGCTTAAATGCCAACTGGTCGTTCACACTTTTCCAGATTTTAAGACACTAGTGGACAAAGCTATCACTCTGGAAAATGAGAGACGTAGCTTGGAGGATTTACGCAAGCGAAAAAGAGACCAGACTACTCTTGCGCGCAACCACCGAAGCAGGACAGATTTTCAGAAAGGTGGGACACACAAGCCTACGACAAACATCTCACGCTCAACCAAGAATTTCCATGCAAGGGACAAAGAGTTCACATATCGCCCAGGCGTTACTTGCTACGCTTGTGGAGAAGAAGGGCACTACGCCAAATAGTGCCCCAAGCCAAGGAACTCGACCCCGAAGCCAAACAATGGTGGAAATAATTCAGCACCCAAGCGCAACAATTTCAACCCCAACAACAACCACAGGAAGGGTCATCTAAACCACGTGACCAAAGAAGAAGCACAAAACGCTCCGGATATCGTACTCGGTACGTTTCCTGTCAACACAATACCTGCAACGGTTTTGTTTGATTCTGGAGCTTCTCACTCATTCATTTCGAAAAGTTTTGCTTTGCAAAATAATTTTTCGATGTTTCCCTTGGAAAAATCCATGATCATCAAGTCCCCTAGAATTCAGCAAGTTACTCAGAGTTACTGTCAGAATGTGGTTATTGAGTTCGAAGGATTGAAATTTTACGCCAATCTTATTGTGTTGGAAAATAAAGGACTGGATGTCATCCTAGGGATGGACTGGTTAACCACCAACAAGGGTTTTATTGACTGTTTCAACCGGACCGTAATTCTCATGCATCACCATGGGAAGACAATAAAAGTACCAGCCAAGGAAAGAAAAATACACCAGCAGCCAAGATTGAATAAGGTGGACGTTTCTGAGTTAAGCAAGGTTCCAGTGGTATGTGAATTTCCAGATGTATTTCCCGAAGAACTACCAGGCATGCCACCAGACCGAGAAATAGAATTCAGCATTGAGCTAGCACCAGGAACCACCCCCGTATACAAGAAACCATACAAAATGGCACCATCCGAATTGAGTGAGTTGAAGAAACAAATAAAGGAATTACTGGACAAGGGATACATTTGAGCCAGCTCCTCACCTTGGGGATCACCAATTTTATTTGCCAAAAAGAAGGATGGAACACTAAGATTGTGCATAGACTACCGAGCACTTAACATGGTCACAGTCAAGAACAAATACCCGATGCCACGAATAAATGATTTATTTGATCAGCTCGCTCAGGCCAAGGTATTCTCAAAGATTGACTTAAGGTCAGGATATCATCAATTAAAAGTACGAACAGAAGATATCCCCAAAACAGCCTTCACCTCCAGATATGGACTATATGAGTTCACAGTTATGGCTTTTGGATTAACAAACGCCCCCGCATATTTTGTTCACCTCATGAACAAAGTATTTATGAAGTTTATGGACAAGTTCGTTGTGGTATTTATCGACGATATTCTAGTATACTCCAAGACAACAGAAGAGCACGTGGAACATCTCAGGATTGTGCTAGGAGAACTCAGAAAACACCAATTGTATGCCAAGTTCAGCAAATGCGAATTTTGGCTAAGACAAGTAGGCTTTCGAGGCCACGTGCTGACCCAAGACGGTATCACAGTGGACCCGGAGAAAGTCAGGGCCATACTTGACTGGAAGGCACCAGCCAGCGTAACGGACGTACTAAGTTTCTTGGGAATGGCAGGATATTACCGCAGATTTATTGAAGGATTCTCCACCCTAGCCAAGCCAATGACGCAGTTACTCAAGAAAGACAAGAAGTTTGAATGGACAGAAGCCTGTGAAAAAAGTTTCCAGGAGTTAAAATGGAAATTAACCACAGCACCGGTATTAATTGTGCCAGACATACACAAAAACTTTGAAGTGTATTGTGACGCGTCCAGAAAGGGTCTCGGATGCGTGTTGATGCAAGAAGGCAAGGTTGTTGCATACGCTTCACGACAACTCCGCAAGCATGAGGAAAATTATCCCACTCATGACTTAGAAATGGAAGCAGTTATTCATGCACTTAAGGAATGGAGGCATTTCTTACTTGGGAATCAATGTGAAATATACACGGACCATAAAAGTCTCAAATATATTATCACACAGCCAGAACTAAACTTACGGCAACGACGCTGGTTGGAATTGGTAAAGGATTATGATGTTGGTATCCACTATCATCCAGGGAAAGCAAATGTAGTGGCCGATGCTCTTAGTCGGAACCCCAGCTCCGACGAAAATAGTCTGCAAAGCTTAAGGCCTGAATTCCAACAAGAATTTGCCAAGCTCAACTTGATGATGGTAGCAGAAGGCACCATATCAAACTTGGTAATACAACCCGACCTTGTGGAGGAAATTAAAGGAGCTCAGCCCGGTCACCCCAGCATCGAAGGCATCAAAAGAAAGGTGAGTATGGGCAAGGCCTCGGAATTCGTCATAGACAGTGAAGGGATATTATGGTACGGAGAAAGACTTTGCGTACCAAACATAGAAGACCTTAAACAGCAAATTTTAGCCGAAGCCCACACCGCCCCTTACTCGATCCACCCTGGAGGAACCAAAATGTATAAAGATATTCAGGAAAGATTTTGGTGGCACGGTATGAAGAGGGACATAGCCACTTTCATTGCATGTTGCGATTCTTGTCAACGCATAAAAGCTGAACATCAGAGACCAGCCGGACTACTGCAACCAAACAAAATACCTGAGTGGAAATGGGATGAAATAGGGATGGATTTTATTGTCGGACTAACTTGGTCACAACACGGGAATGATGCCATATGGGTCATCACCGATAGATTAACCAAGGTGGCACATTTTATTCCAGTAAAGACGACCTACAACACTCAAAAGCTTGCCAGGATTTATCTCTCCCGTATAGTTTGTCTACATGGAGTCCCGAAGACTATAATATCCGACCGAGGCACTCAATTTGTCTCGAAATTCTAGGATCATTTACAACAGGCTCTGGGAACTCAATTGGCCTTCAGTACAGCCTACCATCCCCAGACTGATGGACAGACTGAACGCGTAAACCAAATTTTAGAAGACATGCTAAGAGCATGTGTCCTCACCTATGGAACCAGTTGGGAAGAAAGTCTGCCATATGCCGAGTTCGCATACAACAACAGCTACCAGGCCAGCCTACGAATGGCACCTTTTGAAGCCCTATACGGACGGAGGTGTCGTACCCTGCTAAATTGGTCAGAGACCGGGGACAGCCGTATCTTCGGCCCAGACATGCTCAAAGAAGCCGAGGAAAAAGTCAAGCTAATCAGGGACCGACTCAAGACCGCTCAAAGCCGACAGAAGAGTTATTACGATCAGAAACATCGTGGGGTCAATTTTGAACCCGGTGAATTTGTGTACCTACGAGTATCACCTATGAGGGGACTGCAACGGTTTAAGATTAAAGGGAAGCTAGCACCAAGATTCATTGGACCATTCTGCATAGTGGCACGAAGAGGCACTGTAGCCTACCAGCTAGACTTACCCAAGGACTTGTCCGACATTCACGACGTATTCCACGTCTCTCAATTGAGGAAGTGCGTAAGCAAACCAGAGAAGCAAGTATCCCATGAGAACATTGACGTGCAACCAGACCTCACTTATCGGGAACACCCAGTAAAAGTATTAGAGGAGTCTGAAAGGAGGACCCGACAGAAAACCATCAAATTTTTCTGAGTTCAGTGGAGCAATCACACCGAAAGTGAAGCAACTTGGGAAAGGGAGGATTTTCTTCGGACAGAGCATCCACACTTATTTAAGGATCAGCTGAAATCTCGGGGACGAGATTTTTCCTAAGGGGGTAGGTGCTGTGACACTCCCAAAAATTTTAATTGGTTTTCATCAAAAACTTTGTTGAATTCCTTTTGAGGGTATTTAAAAATTTCTTTTCCAGAAATCCTTCATCTTAAAAACTTCCTTTTCTTTGGCAAGGATTTTATTTTTCTTCAAAACTATGGTGTTTGATATTTTGAAATTTCTTCTCTGCTGGTTCCCCCTCAAATTATTTTGGGAGTTTTAATCTTTTTCTCTTAAAAAGAAACTCTATGAAAATTTGGATTTTCATATCCTAGAAACCACCCATGATCTTTGTATTTTTGCCCATGTGATAAGACCCCTCCAAAACCTCCCCTCTTCCTTGTAATCAACCTAAGTTCTCTGTCCCAACTCATCCAAGCAAGTTTTGGATTTGATTCTAATTATTTTTCTCTCAAAACCATTTCTGCAAATTATTTGGAGCGTGAGTGGTTTTCAAAGCAAGTACCCTATTGCATTTGAGTTTTGACCTAAAACCAACTCCTCTGGATTGTCCTTAGCATCCACAACCCAGAACCATCTTGACCCACTCCTCCCCTTTTCAAAATTTTCAAAATTCAGTCTCTGCAAGTTTGGACCAGATTTGCCAAATTTGGTGAAATTCATATCTACACTTCTCCAAAAATTCCACCAAAATTCAGGCAGCCTACTGGAGCAATGAGTAGCCACTCCACCAAAAATCAGCTCAAGGAAAAATCCCCAGAGGCCAAAAACATTCTGTCGAACACCTGAGCTGCACTGTTCCTTTGCAAATTCAGTAAATTCAGATTTCAGTGTTGTTTTTCGTCCGTCAGCTTCACTCACGCGTCGACAGTGCGCTTGGCGCGTTGCGCGCGGCCTCTTCTCGCTGGCCAGCACCCCCGCACGCGCGCTTGGCGTCTTCCCGGCGTCGGTGGCGCCCCTGGCCGCCCGCGCCGGCGTGTCTTGCTGCGGCCGAAACCCCGTTACAGCCGACAGGGGACAAGAATGGCGGCTGAACACCGTTCTGCGCCGCCCATCGCCCCTCTGCTCTCCGCGTGGCCTCATGCGGGCCCGCGCACGCCCGTGGCACCGCCACCGTGGCCGGCAAGCACGGGACGCGCTCCCTGCCACCGACGGGCCTGCGCCGCCCCGTTCTGTCGAACTCACCCCCAAAGCACCAAACTCCAGCTCGATTAGCACCAAAACGGAACCGTGGACCTCCACGATGACGCTCAACGTCCTAGTTACCCCGACCAAGCCCTGCGCCGCCGTAATCATCACCGGAGACCCCCGTTCACGGCCACCGCCTCGGACCGCCTATATAAAGGGCTCCTGAGCTCACCCTCGTGCACGCATCATCGCCACACCTCACCAAGGCTCTGCCAAGCCACCCGGAGGACCTCGAGGAGGTCTCCTCCCCCAACTCCGGCCGCCCCGATCCGCCTCGGCCTCCACCACGATTCGCTCCGCTCTCTCCGACGAGTCCCTCGACCACCCGAGCCGCCGTCCGCCGGAGCAAAGCTCGCCGTCGACGTGGTACTCGCCGGCGACCACTACCGCCACCAACCGACGCGGGAAGGAGCCCTGATCACGGAGATACCGAAGGAGGTGACGGGACCGCAAACTTCATCGAGCTAGGCTCCGACTACTCCGAACCAGGCAAGCATGTTTGAACTTTTGATATGATGAGTGTCTTGGCATGTTTTGCATTTAGTTAGTCTCATGGCATGTTGATGAGCATACTAATGAACGTTATTTCCATTGCCTTGTTGAGGTAAGTGAGTTCGATGATCCATAAGTGGATGGATGTGGATATGAATGGCCATGTGTTGGCATGAGGATGGGTAAGATGGCAGTGTTGTAGCATGCCAGTCTTATGCCAGCCTATGTGACTGCAGTGTCAAACCGTATCGGTCCAGTTCCTCCCATTTCTTCCCTGTACTACCACATGTTTTCCGCAAGGAATATGGCTTAGTAAGTTGCAAACCGCTTTCCTGGTACACACCGAAAGGAGAGGCCGGGATGATGGTTCCATGGCCCTGGATTAAAGCCAGTCATCCGGTCAGGGGGCATGGGTGTTTCCGGTTGGGACCGAGAGGGGGGCACCCCTTAGAGCGCGCGTATATAAATTTGATCCCATGCTATTCGAGATTGTGATCTCCCCGTCTCAAAAGTTTTTCTTGGACGATGTCTAGGGTGATTCCTAGCATCGAGAGGTAGGATGGGTGTGTACTGGTTAGCTGTGTTTTCTACCAAAATACCATAAACGGAACTAGTCCTTCGTGACTACGGAAATCCGTTGGCTGTGGGAAATTTTTGTACAACCTCTGCAGAGTCATATATTCCTTCGAATCATCTAATCCATGTCCAAGTTCCACATCATCTTATCCTGACAAGTGCCAATTTTGATGACAGAGACTCCGGTGAATCGTATGAGTGCTAATTCTGGCTAAATGATTATTCCTGTGGAGGGACTAACCCGTTTATTTTCATGATTTGAATGTTGATTATGAGTATTATTTACTTGTGAATAAAAGCCCTTTCTGTGATGTCGCTTAGACGTCCGACTGTGGCATTTCTTTTAAAGCCCTTTCTGTGATGTCGCTTAGACGTCCGACTGTGGCATTTCTTTTAAAGCCCTTTCTGTGATGTCGCTTAGACGTCCGACTGTGGCATTTCTTTTAAAGCCCTTTTTGTGATGTCGCCCAGACGTCCGACTGTGGCAAGCCCTTTCTGCGATGTCGCTCAGACGTCCGACTGTGGCATTTCTTTTAAAGCCCTTTCTGCGATGTCGCTTAAACGTCCGACTGTGGCATTTCTTTTAAAGCCATTTATGTGGTGTCGCTAAGACGCCCGACTGTGGCATCTTTTTCTTATATTTATTTGTTCACCCTTCGAGGCGTCGCTTCAGTCACCCGATCGGTTTCATTTATGTTTTGTTGGGACTTCAGGTGGACTACCGCCGTTTCCCTTTTTCTTACTTCGTTATGCTAATTTTGAAAATACATTGGTGAAGTAATCGTGACGCATTCATGCATGCATTTGTTATATCTTACGTCCGAACTGTCTTGCGAGTACTTTCAAAGTACTCACTGGCTTGTTGATTTGGCCAGATGCTGACGAAGGCGATCTCATGGATGAAGAGTTCGATAGCGAGTCCGATGCCTAGAGGAATCCCAGTCAGTCTCGTGCGACCCTGGATTTGGTCACTGTATTATATCCGCTTCCGCTACCAAATAAATTCATCGAGCCTCACCTCGACGCTCGATGAGATGCCAGTTTTAGAGTCATGTATCCCACTCCCCGCTGTGTTTTTCCACCACCGCCCTATCCTCAAGTCAGTAGTATGCCTCCACACCACTGTGTCATGTCCGCCATTATGTATAATTATTGGCGTGCTTGTAATAATTTGGTTGAGCTGCCGTGGCTCGACCCTATAATATATTTTATGCTACTGGCTTATTGTATCAAGAATCTGTCTACCGGTAAGGAGAAATTTTCTCGTACTGGACTCAAAAGATTGGTACGTCCGAACTGTCTTGCGAGTACTTTCAAAGTACTCACTGGCTTGTTGATTTGGCCAGATGCTGACGAAGGCGATCTCATGGATGAAGAGTTCGATAGCGAGTCCGACGCCTAGAGGAATCCCAGTTAGTCTCGTGCGACCTTGGATTTGGTCACTGTATTATATCCGCTTCCGCTACCAAATAAATTCATCGAGTCTCACCTCGACGCTCGATGAGATGCCAATTTTAGAGTCATGTATCCCACTCCCTGCTGTGTTTTTCCACCACCGCCCTATCCTCGAGTCAGTAGTATGCCTCCACACCACTGTGTCATGTCCGGCATTATGTATAATTATTGGCGTGCTTGTAATAATTTGGTTGAGCTGCCGTAGCTCGACCCTGTAATATATTTTATGCTACTGGCTTATTGTATCAAGAATTTGTCTACCGGTAAGGAGAATTTTTCTCAGACTGGACTCAAAAGATTGGTTTCTCAATAAATATTTTATTGGAAAACCGGTCGTGACATAACGACCCGTTATGCCTATGACAGAATTAAGCCTTTGCTGTCCTACGGCCTGTTACCGTGCTGGGCCGGTACCAATTACGCTCGATTATGGCCCATGTAGACCCATTTATCCGACGGCCCGAGGCCCACCGATTACAAGCCCATTTATCGACGGCCCATAGGAGATCCATGGATCCTACAGACCGTATATGGCCCATGGTAGTTGCGGCCACTAGCAAACCAGGGAAAAAGAAGACTAGGAAATAAATAAGGCCAAAACTAACGCTAGGCTTTTAAGGCGATTGCACAGATTACATCCACTCGGCATCAAAGATCGCCACCAGTGCAAATATAGGGAACACCCTACACTATACAAAAATGGCTTGTTGTTTTCTTCAGCCGGTGGTTGCACGTTAAGAATAAATTTTGTATCGCACCAAAACAAATTACAACTATATAACAAAAGGAAGGTTGGCATAAAACTTAACAGTCTAGCAGATAAATGCACCACCAGAAGTTCAGAAGCTCAATTCATTTGACCTGACTGTTACATTTTCATGTTGTATTGTCCGATGGAGCACCATAACCCTCGCCTTCATTTCCCCTAGGCTCCTGAACAACATAGCAAATGTCTGATAGTCTGGTTTCAAAACCATGCACATCTTGACGACATTGATCAATGTTTCTCCTTGTTTCACAAAGGGTCTCTGTTAGGGAATGGACTTGTGTCTGGAGCGCACATACAACATTACTTTGAGCTTGCATATCTTGATCATGAGGCAGTTTGGACGATATCGCCTTAACAACCAACCCAGTATTACGTAGGAACGTGCTTTTGGCACTGTTAGTGGACAAGTACTGACACACTGCAGCAAGAGTTGACATTGCGGTTATATTTGCTTCGCCACCTACAGAAGGTGGCGCTTCCACCATTTTTTCCATAGCTCGCTGAAAAGTTGAGGTTTTACATTAGTAGTACCAGAATAGAAGATATTAAGGAGGCAGCAAAACCAAACAAAATAACTTTGGTCTATATACAGAACTTATTCTGGTGAACCCATGTAAAATATTAGTCGTATTTTATTGCAAAGTACATAATAAAACTAGGTTCCAACCATATGACCATGTACCATCGCTAATGTATTGTCTATTTCTTCACATTGTATTGAGGGCTAAGGATAAAGAGACGAAGTTTATAATACGGTAAGCATAATATGACATCATTCATATCACAAAACAACTGAGAACAGAGAAACAGGCAATTGTACCATTGTGTGGGCAAGTCCAGCACGGAACTAGATTACGGGTCAAGATCAAAGGAACATCACTCCTCTCTTTTAAACATTGTAAGGTGCAATGATACGCTAAGAAAATGGTGTATAAAACTGAAAAGAGTAATAGACATTGGCTGCAAACCATGCAGTTCAAGGCACAAGTCAGAGTAAGTAGTAGTTAAAAGGCATGAGGATTAAGGACTTACAACAGCGGCTTTGACTGGTGTAGTCATGCCCTTCTTCTTGCTGGTGTGACAGTCCTTGAAGATTTCCACAACATTTGGTTCAGGTACTTTTTGGTCCTTGCGGGATTTCCTCTGCATTTCGAACAAGTCAATATAGATCTGATAATATGGTACAATGAAAAGAGTGAAACAACAGCTAATTACAAGAGCCTCGCAGTGTGCAATATAGCTATGAGATCTTGTCGTTTGTTGGAATTTCACTTTCGTACGGTTGGCCTTGTTCTTTGAACAGTTCACCTACAAGAAGATAGATTTGTGTGGCACATGCGTAAATAGGACTTCAACATGTGATCTGATCACATATATATATATAATGTACCTGATACTTCAGATCAGACCAGTGTTTAACAAGGCCCCTCCAGTCTTCATCCGATATATTTTCCACTTGAGATGTTTGGGAAAGTTCACTGTTAGCCTTGCCTTCAAAGTGAGTTTTCCTCAAGTTATACCAATATTGTCGCGGAGCAGACTTGAAAACATGGGTGCAAGCTTGTCTGGTTGCATCATCTTCGCTATCCAACTTGAACCTCATCTGTTGAAAATTATGGGAGTCTCATTATCAGCAACCTAGAAAGTATGGGACAGAGCAAGACGATATTACTAGTTTCCATACATAACCATACTTACAGATAAATGGTCGAAGAAGGTGTTGAACTGGGTTTCGTCTTTGTCATTCCTATATTGAATCCATGTTGGGAGGATACGTACATGACACCTAATGGCAACCGCTGCCTCTGATACTAACTTGGCTAACTTTGTAGCATCACGTGGCCTTTTTGAACCTGCCTCAAAATGAATCTCCATTCTTCCTCCTCTAGATTTAGTTAACCTATCGAGCATTATCCCTGATGTTTGTATCCTCTTGCACCTAGGTGCTAGTCCAACAACGAACATAGGAAGTGTTAGTGTACATCAAACAGTGAGACTACATATAAAGAAGCATGCAACTGTAACTTGACTCCAGCAACTACCTTCTTGTTGTTGAAGCTCACAAGGTTCATCTAATATTTCCAACTTGCCTTGTGTCAAGAGAGCTTGGGAAGTAGTGTCAGGTGGCAAGGGAGCTTGGGAACGTGCTGCTAGCTCAGTTGACGCACGAGTAAGTCATGCAGCTGGTAGTACTATGGTAGGTGTTGCAAGAACTAGGGCTGTCTCTGCTTGTTTGGTGGCAGCTATTTGTTTCTGTTTGGCTTTTTTGCAACTCGTGTAGCATGGGATACCGTGTTTGTAGAATTTTCCGCTGGACTTTGACCTTCTATTGCACCATCAGTACCAGCAGAATCTTCAGGATTCATCCACTTCTCATTCCCTGCCATTCTGTGTTTCTTCCTCTTTCTCTGTGCCATGTTAAGTCAAGCCGACAAGAAAAATGAATAACAATTTAGTTCTTCAGAACAAATTGATGCGTGATGTAGACAAACTAAACTTTGATGTCAGATAAACACATGATAGGAAGATGTAATATGTATGAAAAACAGGACGGAAGAGATAACCAGAACTATGATGTGTAAACTAAGAAGAAGACATTTCACCAAATTAGAAGCAATGCAATGGAAGGTAGACACCATATGAAAGATGCTACAAATATCGCCTTGCCAAGTTAACAGTGTCTCATCATAAATGGCGTTTAAACAAATGTGAAGCAGTACAAGAAATAAATCATATGCAAGATGCAAACAACATCACACTACCATGTTAGAGGTCTCTCATCATTAGTGCCATTGCATATTCACAGCATTGCATATTCACATCTTATGATGTGTAAACTAAGGAGAAGGCATTTCAACAAATTAGAAGCAATGAAAGCTAGACACCATATGAAAGATGCAACGAATGTCACTCTACCAAGTTAAAACTGTCTCGTCATAAGTGCCATTTCAACAAATTAGTAGTACAAGCTAGAAAAGAATGTGAGATGTAACCTATATCACACTCCAAAGTCAAACGTGTCTTATGATAAGTGATTGTTGCAAGTTACACAACAATAGTAATTTGATGTAAGAACATGGTGTGATAGACAGATATTGTATGTTCTAGAAATAGGAACACGTGTCTTATTCAAGTATAATGTGTAAAGTAAGCAGATGGAATTCAACAAAATTAGAAGCAATACAAGCTAGACATCACACATACCATGCAACCACATATAACAGTGCCAAGTTAGAGGGAGCACCGGTGATGCTGCACTAGGGGAAACGTGCTCATCATAAACACAGCTTTGTTGAGTGTCTATGCATGTGTTGTCTTGGAAATCATCTTGGGGGTGTGGAGGAGTAGAAACTGTAGAGGCCCTCCGTTCGGAAGGAGCACCTTTATCCGCTGCCTTGCTAACTTCCTTCCGCTTTATTGATTTTGAATTGTCAAGTAAAACTGACAAGAAAAAGTAATAAAATTCTCTCTTCAGAACTCATTCATGCATGATACTGACAATCACTACTTTTATGTAAGGAAGACACATGATACCAGGAGGGAATATGTATGAAAAACAGGACGACATGGCATGTTCACAACTGTTTGTGTAAACTAAGAAGAAACCATTCCAACAAATAAGAAGCAATGCAAGCTAGACACCACATGAAAGATGCAACCAATATGACTTTGCCAAGTTAAAAGCGTCCCATCATAAATGGAATTTCAATAAATTAGAAGCATTGCATGCCATAAATCGTATGAAAGATGCAACTAATATCGCACTGCATATACTAAAGGTGTCTTGTCATGTTGATTGATGCGGAATACAAAAAAACAATAGTTTTATGTAAGGACATGCTTTATAGACATATGTACTATGTTCTAAATACAGGAAGGCATGTCACATTAACAGGTATAATGTATAAGCTAAGCAGACTAGCACATGCAGTTTAACCAGATTGGAAGAATTACAATCTAGACACCATATGCAACATGCAACCACATATCACGCTGCCAAGTTAGAGCAAGCACCTGCGATGCTGGTGTAGGGGAAATGATGTAATCAACTACAGAGCTATGTTCACTATCTTCATCTAGCATTTCTGTTTCTTGAGAATCATGTCGGGAGGTTGACGCTGCATTCTTTAAATGAGGAGTAGTCCCCTTGCCTGCCTGCCTCGTCATAAGTGATTGATGAGGGATACACAAGAACATTAGTTTGATGTAAGAACATGGTTAATACACAGATGTACTATATGTACCAAAAAACAGAAAGGCATGTCATATTCAAAGGTACAATGTGTAAGCTAAGCAGATGCAATTTAACCAAATTGGAAGCAATACAAGCTAGACATCCGGCTGGAGTGGTGAGCATGATCATCTAGGACCTGAGAGCCTGGTGGGAGGCAGGCTGCTTCGCCACCATCATAGCTTTTTAGTTGGCTTCCAGGTGATGCCTATCTTTGGTGGGCTTGTCACTGGCTCGGCCAGTGCCTTGACTAGCTATTTGTCTTCTGGTGCTCACGGGATGGTGGTTCATGTAAAAAAATATCTTTCCTTCTCTTACCGACTTCAGCCTTTCGAATACAAGCTAGACACCATATGGAACATGCAACCACATATGACACCACGAAGTTAAAGCAAGCACCTGGGATGGTGGTTCATTGCGAGCGAGGTCATCAACTCCAGAGCTACATTTACCGTCTCCATCTGCTGACACTGCACCCTATATAGCGTTGTAACGTGTCTTGCCTACCAGCATACGAAGCTGGAGCGACTTCTCTCTTTTCTTTTTGGCTTCTCTCATGGCAGCAGAGTCTGAAATACCCTTGCATAAAAACACAATAGTGAGAGTAAGGGTGAAGTGTGTGGAGAACTAGTGCACTGTAAAAGTAGCAGATAGCAGGTGGCTGAAAAATAAATGGCAGGAGACATATGATAGCTCTACAACATTGCATGGAGAACAAAATTAGATTCTACTCCGTATGATTTTGTAATATATGAGCACATGAAATGAAGGTACTCCTCCAACACACCACCACATGTGGTCATATCTAAGATAACAGTCGACTAAAAATAAATAGGCCAGTCGATTTTTTTAATGAACCGTCCGATCTATAAGGAACGGGCAGATGGCCTTCGTCTACCTCCCGCCAGTCACTGTTGACGATCTTTCTCGAACCGCCAGCGACCACCGACCCAGACCCCTGCCTCCGCCGCCCCGCCCTCCCATCGACCACACACCACCGCCGTGCTCGGCAGCGCCCCCAGGCCATCCCTTAAATCCCGGCCGACCTTTGGATAAGGCGCCAGTAGCTCTAGGCCGCACACTCCCCTAAGATAAACACCAACGCGCTGCATCCCCGGCGTAATAGGCGTACTAGCGCCTGTTACACCGGGGAATGCTTCTGTTAATTGGGAATCAACTGGCCAGAAATTGAAATTCAGGGGGGCGACGGACCTCTAGCTAAGGTGAAATAGTATATGAGGAGAAACCTTGTGCATCACGAGTTACTAGGAACATCTAGTATCAAGAAGAAGCGGTCAACTAGTGTCTTCTGTGGGATAAATACCGTGCAAGCAGAGACATAAGATTTGCAAGAATAAGGGAAGAGGAGTACCTTTTTCGGTTGCCGGTGTGGTCACCTCCACATGTCGTGCCGATTTTCTTCTTTTTACCGGGCAAACCGATGTTCTCTCCACATGTCGCTCCGATTTTCTTCTTTTTACCGGGGAAACCGATGTTCAGGAGGGTGCAGGCTTGGACGAACCCATGGCCAAATTGTTGACTGTGTTGCCATGGCCGTATGTCAGCGGAGGGGAAGAAGATCCGAGGCGGCGAAGGACGGCATAGCAGGAACAACTACGGTGCGGTGGAGGGTGGCGAAGTTGGAGTGGCAGCGGTGAGGCGCAGGACGGCGTGGTTGAACTGGCTCGGGTATGAACGGCTCGGCCTCGGCTTCAACTACTAGCCGTGGAGGGCGTTGCGGTTGAGGTTGTGGTGGACGACGACGTCGGGGTATCGGCTCCGGCGTGATGGAGGAGGGCGGCGGTTGATGGGTGGGATGGGGTGGCGGGCGGAGGATGCCGGGGTTTCGCGGCTGGTGGAGAGGTAGTTTTGGCGCCCACAGAGTACGAATGGGGAATCGGACGGGTGGGGGGGAACCATGTTTCGGTCTGGGACGCGCTTGTTTTTGGCTTTTTTGAACAGAAGATGCGACGCGCTTGTTTGAAATTTGGGGAAAGTACAAACTTTGCCCCCCTCTTAAATTTCGGACCTACTGCGGGTCGGGGGTAGGATGGTAATCCCAAGTGTCCCACATAGTGGGCGGGAGCGATTTCGGCCGCGCGCATGTGTGCTTAGGCGGCCATTGTGTATGAATGTTTTTCGGATGCGGTTGCATGGTGTCTAGATGAAGCTACAAACCTACCCCGGTTTAGACCTTTGGACATCGGGCCGGTAGGGTTCACGGGTCAGAGTTATTAGAAAATTAATTTCCTTGTACTACCAAACATTGGTCTCACGCGGTTTCGGGCGAGTAGAGGCTCTTTTGGCGCTTCGTTCGAAATTTTGAAACACAAGCATTCACGTTTAGAGTACTCATGAACTATGAGGATTGACCTAAATAGACAATGTTATATTTGACCTTGTATGTTTGAAAACCTCATTAAATTATCCGCTTCTTTTTGAAATTTTGACACTTGAAAATCCTATAACTACAATTATTTTGGAATGGAGGAGCTAAATTTGAATCTATTTTGTACACGATTACATATACTATTATGTACAAAATAAAAGCAAAGATTGGTGCCCCCATAATTTAGGTATGGTTTACAAATGCCTTGATATCAAATTCAAATAATTGAATGGACTTCATGTCGAATTCGATTTTTTTAAACCACCTTAAGTTGAATTCAAATGTATGCTAGTTCATAGGTAGCTATTTGTAATGTCCATGTTGTAACTTTCGTATGTATAATGTGCTTTACACACACAACATGAACTATACTCACGTTTATGTGCGATTGCTAAAGCGATGCATTGTCTGGAGTTCAAAATACTAACCATGTGGATCAATTGTGTCGAATAATAACATAGACATGCTCAAATTTGATAGAATCTAGATGTCTGATGGATCAATGACCGCTCCTTACACGAATTGAAAATATCATGATCCCATCCTAATATTTGGATACAATTTATATCTTTAATCAATGTGTAGGGCAGTCTTTTACGTGTAGTTTCACTCTCCATCGGTGGTCTCTCACACATGCTCACACACTCTCTCCCGAGGTGTCTTTCTCGCACACATGCTCTAGATATAACCCTCCCTCCCTCTCGTAACCATTTACAACTGTTTTCACTAACCATTATCACAAGCACTCTTCCTCTCGCAAACATACACACGCACAATCCTCATCACCCTTTCTATCTACATGGACCTGCCTATGTGTCTCATGTACGCACATTATCTTTACGCCTGTCTCTCACGCATTGTCTCACACCTCTCTTCCTAATCGACGAGTATGATTCTAGCAGCGCATTCTGTAGGATGCCCCTTAAATTTAGGTTGGATGAATAGTAATATCAGAGATAAAGGGGTTACCTTAGTCCGAGAACCTAGGGTTACAAATCCTAGCCGGCTTTTTCAGTGGACACAGACTCCTTCACAATTCTGCTATCTTTGTCTTGTACGACTAGTCATCCATGGGTCTACCTAAATGCGTCACGGGCCGACCAATGTGGCGCAGGTTGGAACCGAATGAAGGGCCTCACCTCGACCCACCGGACCTCACGCGGTGACACACCCTCTGCCCCCACGTCTCATTATCTTCTCACACCCACACATACCAACACAAACACCACACACACAGAAATTTTTTCCTGGTTCCTCTATTCCCCCCCTTGCATATACACACTCAAGGGAATGAAATCTCTTATCGTGACATCATATTCGTCTCTCTGTCTCTAGACCACTCTCATTTCTCGTGCTATCTCTCCCCCCCCCCCCCCCCCCCCCCCCCCCCCCCCCCGTCGGCCCCTGTATCCATGCCTCTCTCGAATACGTAATAAACACACATACCTCTCTAGGCCCCGCCAAATGCATCAACTACACATTCACACATGTTACATCACGTACCCCATTGATCTAAAAAGCCCTCTCTTCACGTTTATTTCGCATACAACATTCCTTTTGAATAAAGTGTGGCCAAAAAATTATCTTAGAGTTTCTACATATATACAACATTACAAAGTTATATGGAGGAGTACGAACGCTAATTTGCATTGCATGGTGCCCACAATGATATTTATTCCGCACTGTGAATTTGTATATTTTTATACTATATACAAAGTTAGTCATAATAAATTGAAACGAAGAGCATCTCTCTCTCTCCATCGCATACCCCCCTTGTACGCCCCTTTCACGTATGCACACAAAACTATCTCCAAGTCCTCTAAAAGTAAGCCCCCAGAAAATTCACGCATGTTTCATCTTTCTCTCGCGACATATGCAATGACGATCATTGTATTTGAAGAGAAAGCACGATACGTACATTGGACTTCAGAATCCACTCATTACGGTCAGGATTTACGTTTAGCGGTTATTATACAGTCATGGGCTCACCGTACAACTCTGTATTTGCTCATGACATGACTAGTTGACCAGTTAAACGCTCCACGTGGCACCTCTAGTGTTGCATCACATTATCTCACTACCATCGTGCCCACCTGTCGACTTGTATCTACTCTACATCTACACTCTTATAAAATACATAAAATACACTCTTATTAAAAACAGAGTTGGTGATGATGGTGTGCCTGCCATCCTGCAATATAGGCCGTCCGATTTATATCTGACGGATAGGAAAGAAACTATGGAAATTTTGCAAAAAGGCACCCACACACCTCTCCACATTTGCAAATAAGGCCTTCCCTCGTTCATCCTTTTCTCTCAGAAGATAAACAAGTCATACAAATGCATCTTGATGTTACGTGCAACGCACGGGCATCTTGCTAGTAAGAATGAAAACAAACAACAAAAAATATATTTGGACGGTGGTTCGGAGTCATGACCGCGGGCACAGCGGATAAGGTGGCCTTGTATTGGTATGCTGAGCCATATCTTTTAACACACATGAGCTGGTGTGTTGATTATACACACACGCACGCATGCACACGAACTGCATCCACGCAACACTCACACAAACACTTGCACCCACGCATGCACGCAACACTCACACGTACACATGTAGCCACGCACGCACGCAACACTCACATGCACACACGCACGCATGCATGCACACACCAGTACACCACACGACCAACACACACTCTCATGCTCAAGTGCTCAACCTACACATGCATGCGCACACATCAGGCCCCTGACAGACACATACACAACTAGGTGATTCCTGCGCACAGGTTGGAGCCTTGTCGCGCCTGTGTAAATTTGTGTTTATTTGACCTTTTGCCTATGCAAACTGAAAGGTGGGTCCCACAAGGAACGTGGTCAATTTAACTAGTAAACATGGTGCCATGCAGACTATTTGGTCGGTCAACAGAGTGCAATCCGATGCTGAACTGTGAGCAAGTGACCGTATAATCACCGCAAAACGTATATAGTGATTGTAATCAGCTTATTCTGAAGTTCGGTGACCTTATTACACTTTTCTCTCTGTAGGCCCTCCAAAACTACATCTCTACACGTTCTCGCATGTTACATCTAACAACTATGCAATACAACACTACTACTACACTCTAACACAATAAGTCATATGTGTTTTTAGTTTTACTAGATATCATATTGTTACTTATAGTTATTCAGTTTGCATACATTAAAATTGCCTTTGAAATGTATGGCCGGTATCATCTACCACGCAGGAAAAATCCCGCCCTTTCCTGTTTAATCGGGTTTGTACCGATGGATCGTGCGAAACAGCAAAACTATAGTACTATACAGTACAAGTGACAGTTCACTGGGTCGTCGTGTCGTCTACTCCTTCGTCGTAAGAGTGGAGCGCTCGCTTTCATAAATCTTCTAGTCCCTTTCGCCGACATGTGGGACATCAAGCTACCGGGTCCAGATGCCATACAGGAATACAGTGCAGAGCAACCGGGGTGAAGTACCCCAGTCATGGCACTGGCGTAGTAATGAGCAATGAGGCATCAAATCACAAAGATGCACCTTTCCCATAGTTAAGTTGGAGGGACGAAGCAACCATCATTTCACTCGTTGCTGAATCCGCTTCTCCCTCATCTTCTTCAACTTAACCACGTGTTTCTTCTACCGTTGTTCTGCCTCATGTGGGACGCGGATCGGCTTGGTAAAGCACTGACACGTCGGACTGCATGTTAGCAAACCGCCAGGACAACGTCCTCCGAAAATAAGAAGCCTAATCCTAGACTTACAAAGGGCTACGTAGCTGCTACGTATACTTTCCATCTAATCTATATATGCCCCCCTGATTTTCAGGTGGGGTGGGCCTAATCCTCTCCTTTAATCCAATCAAATAGTCCCACATCATATCAGTTTGTAACTTTACGTAAACCATTATGTGGATGTAGCATTGCTCAAATAAGAAACCTCTCCCGCCATCCGCGCAGCAAAATCACCTCCTTTTTACTAATCTTGATTCTATAATTTTTTGGATGACTATAATTGAGATTTGTATAGATAGCACACAGGAGCAAAACCAAGTGGTACTGTTCAGGGCATCCACAATGTGTAGCCAAATGTGAAAATAGCTTTTGGCATCGTGGGAACCATTGTGGACGGTGTTGCCAACGCCAAAAAGATGGAACCGAAGCTCCCTGATTGATTGATTGAAGGAATAGAAAAATGCAACGTCTCTCCTCTTTCTCCCATGCTTGGACGCATGTAGTACAGTATAGAGCACAGAGTCTACTCCCCTGTCCCTTCTATCACAAATCACAAAGCAGTGAGGCGTCAAATCACAAAAGCACGGACAAAGCAACCATCATTTCACTCTTCGCTGACTCCGCTTCTCCATCGTCTTCTTCAAGAAACCATCTCACCGCACTAGTACTCCTAGTAGTACTAGTAAAGGACTTCCTGGATGCAAATAAGGCGGTTGTCTCGGCTTGCAGGCGGCACTTGCGAACGACTTACCCTGGTCTCCCTCAATGGTGTTGTCCATCGAACGCACTTCGCCAAACCACCAAAAAAAATATCGTCGACGTCACCGCAATGGGGAAGGAAGTCAAATATAGTTACTACCTCCATTTTTTTGTACACAAGGCTAGTATATCAAAATTACAATTTGCAAAGGGCAACTAATACTAATCGAGGCAAAATTGATGGGGTTAGGAACCAAGGACATTAATATCCCCTGCATGCAAGCGAAAGTGAGAAGGTTGGTTTGCATGACGCTGCATTAATCAAGCTATGAGGAGTGAGATGGTTAGCTCTTTGGTCTATGGAGAAAAAAATATGCATTAATTGACACGTGAAACGAGGATTTGTATCGATTAAATCCCATGAAGGAAAACCCCGCCTTTCTTTTTTAACACTAGTACTCCTAGTACATACGTACTTATCCTGTTTGGGTCTAGGCCTTGCATTGCCAAACTTCACCACACATTTTTGCCAAGCTTGCCTAAAGTTTTCAAAATGAGAAGGAGGTACACTTGCGCACGGCTGTCGCGGTCGCACCGCACCCTCACACGGTCGCTCCTGCACGCCGTGGTCGCACCGCACCCTCACACAGTCATTCCTGCACGCCGCAAACCCAACCAAGGGAATGCACCCTCACTGACACGTGCTGTCGCATGTGAACAAACTAAACTCAGCCAATCTATCGCTGACACCTAATTTTCGGTCATAGAGTATGTTTATCCAACCGCATGTTGGGGAATATCCGTACAGCCACTGCGGTGGTCTGTTGGGGAGGAAGAAGAGGTGAGGAAGAAGGAAAGAAGGGTTAGGAGGCGAAGGATATTCATCCAACCGCCTGAAATGGTAGACTGACCCAAGTCAAACGACTTGCATAACAAATATATGTTTTTACACAGCAAAAGATCCATAAAAACAACAACATAAAGAAAAACTATCACTGCTCGCGGAAAGAGACGACCTCATCTTCTTTGGTTGCCGGCGCGAACCAGCCGTCGCTGCTGACGTGTGTCTCCGCACCGTGGTTGTCCTTAGCCTCCAGCTACTCGTTCAAGAGGAGCGTGCGAGCGCTCTGCACGGACGAGAGCACAACCCGGTTCAAGTCGAGGACGTCCGGTTCCGCCTGCAGGAGGGCCTCGATGGAAGCGGCATCCGCGTGCTCCGCGTTGAGTCGAGCCTCCGCCGCCCGGTTCAAGTCCAGGACGTCCGGTTCCGCCTACAGGATGGCGTCGATGAGAGCGGCATCCGCGCGCTCTGCGTCGAGTCGAGCCTCTACCGCCGGGTTCAAGTCCAGGACGTCCTGTTTCGCTTGCAGGAGGGCCTCGATGGTAGCGGCATCCGCGCGCTCCGCCTCAAGTTGAGCATCCGGCGCCCGGTTCACATCCATGACATCCGGTTCCGCCTGCAGGAGAGTCTCGATGGCAGGGGCATGCACGCGCTCCGCGTCGAGTTGAGCCTCTGCCTCCTTGTCCTCCTTTAGTATCGCCATGTTGAACCGCTGGTCCGCCTACACCATGGGGGACTCGGACGCCGGCACGAAGTCGACGTCCATTGTCTCATATCCATCGGGGGCCTTCTACGCTGCGACCTCTGCCATGAACATTGGATCGGCTTCCTCCTCCTCGTAGCTTGGCTCCAGAGAACTCGGGGATTGGCCCGCCGCAAAGCGAGCTTGGGAACGAAGGTCTGTGGCGCCGACAGCCGCTGCGATTTCTGCGCGGCGCTCCGGCGTCAGCATCTTGTAGTAAGTGATCTTGTGGCGCACCATGGCTTTCTGGCGAACTAGTGGACGGTTGATGCGGGCTAGGGGATCGAAAGGTGGGGGAATGGGCTGGAGATTTGGTGTGGTTTTAGGGCAGTGGCTGGCGTAGGCCGAGCAACGAAGGTTCTGGTGTGAATAGTGGTTCCGGTGACGACTGGTCAATCGGTTTTGACTGTACATCGCTCTTGTCGCGTTCGGGTTGCAGCCTCGCACACAGGATCCTCCACGTCGCTCACCAAATGGAACGCGCTTCGTCTTGCGTCTTCGCTCACTTGTGGGACTGCATTTGAGAGCAAACCGACGTCCCCCCCCCCCCCCCCCCCCCCCCCCCCCCCCCCCCCCCCCCGCCCGCGTCATTTATTATACCACCACTCCCTCCGTTTTATGCGGATTAAATAAAAACAAAGGGAGTATACTATGGATGAGGATCCCCTGACGTGGCCGAACCCATTGATTAACTGACATGCGGGGCCTAGCAAGCATGGGGTCCGCCAGTAAGTGGCCGAAAGGGAGGGTAAGGCAGGGATACCTACGTCAGAGGATCCACTTCCACTATACTACTTTGACCAAATGTTAGAGTAATAATATATGACATGCAACTTACACAAATGTTAGATTAATAATATATGACATGCAACTTACACAAAGCATACGGGGTCTAATGCGTTTTTCGAGGCTAACTTTGACCAAATGTTAGAGTAATAATATATGACATGCAACTTACACAAAGCATACGGTCAAATTCGTATGTGAAAGGAGTTTCCAATGATATAATTTTCACATTATACATCTCATGTACTATTAATCTTGTCAATAGTCAAATTGGAAACCATCTTGAGTACAAATCTAGGAGCACGTATGAATCTAACAATATTGATTGGGTGTTGTTGAATGTTGATACATTTTTGATCAAAGTAGAGATACTTTGACTACACATAAAACTTATATGTAAACTTGAAAGGATAGGAGGGAGTATATTGTACGTTCAAAAACGAAACGAACATTGAATACCCTTTATATATGATTTGCGGATGCTATGATCACCGGTTCAAAATTTTGCATCCGCCTTAGGTATCACGTGCCCCCACTCGTTCCCTCTCGATTTCATCTCGGGGTCCAGAGATCTATTGAAAGAGGACTAGGGTGGGTACATGCGAATGATACTCGGCGGAATGTTCAAATGAGGCATGCGGGAGGATGTACTCGACTGGAGGGCGACATGATCGATGGAGAAGAGGGTTGGAGAGGAATGAGAAATAAGAAAACGCCACATGATTATACTTGAATGGCTCAAATAAACAATAAGTTGTCTCTCTTGGCCTACATAGTGAAAGGCCTAATGCGCAACGTGGAGCACTGACGCTCGAATATGGCCGGGAAAACAGGGAAACCGACATGTGGGGCACACCCGTCGGGACGACGTAGCGCAGACTAGTCCAATGGAGGAGCTGGCCCACGACCTCCTCGCCACCGACAACCGTTCATGTGGGTCGTTGGGGCCAACAACCAGGCACAGCTCCAGCACCGCCTCTGGACGCGGCGACCGCGGTGAGCGACACACTCATATCATCGCTAGACACGGTCGGTTTCAGTGTGCCGAGGGTGGCGCTAGTGCTGTGGCACGACCAACGGTATGTTTGGTTTATGCCCAAGGTTACCCCATCAAAGCATTGGGTAGCCAGAATTTTGGTTGAGGTATTGGTTGCCCATGATTTGGCCGACATTGGAAAGAAAAATGAACTAGAGTTGGCTAGAGTTCATTGGCATGCCAAAGAAATGGCAACCATCCAAACAAAGACCAATCTTCCGGTCATGACCAAAATTTTGGTCGAGGTATTGGTTGCCCATGATTTGGCCGACATTGGCAAGAAAAATGAACTAGAATTGGCTAGAGTTCATTGGCATGCCAAAAAAATGCAACCATCCAAAAAAAGACCAATCTTTGGGTCATGACAAAAAATTTGGTAAGGTGCACTTTGGCCACAATCCAAACACACCCCAGCACCCGGCTCATTGAGGATGCACGGAGCGCCGCGACGCGTCCGTGGAGTGGTGTAGCACGGCCAACTGCATCCTCTGGACCTGAGACCATGCCGAGTCGTCTTGCTTTATCAATGACATGCGTCGATCGCATGTGAGCAAAGGGCATCTCCAACGTTGCCACGACCGCAGCTGACTACCCTGGGACACCAAAAACCCTCGTCCCTCGCTCCGTCGCGCGGTGCATTCCCAGCCGGCGCCATCTGCCCACATTCATGTCGTCCGTCCGTATGCCGTCGTTAAGAGGCTAAGTGCCCGAGGAACCAACTCTGGCGACATAATGATGCACCAGGATGCTTGGCCTCGCCGGAATGCGCTACTTAAAGTGGAAACGCCCAGCTAACCTCCACACCATAGTGCATCATCCTCCTACCTAGAACCACATCTGCCATGACCGCAAGCATGAACGCTCTACGGGAGAGCTTGTCTTCGGGGATGGAGCTCGAGGTTGCCGCCCTCGCTCAAGTCGCCGCACAAGCGGTGGCCACACCGACGCCCGACGACGGGAGCACCGTCAGCCACGCGTCTTACTTGCCACCGTCCAACGTCCGGCACCGCCGAGGTCGGGGACTCCTCCAAGGATGAGTAGGGCATGGGAGGCGGCAGGGCAAGGTGTGCCAACTGGCCGGTACGTCTCCCGTGTTCTACTTTTCCTCGCCAGAGACCGCACCTTCACTTCACTGGTCTTGAACCCCGCCCCCGTACATGGAGATCACATATGGAGGACGTCGGTCGCCGCCGTAGAATAGGTTTAGGGTCGGTTTCTTTTTTTTTTGTCCTATAAAAGTTTGAAATGTAATGAAAATCTGCCGTGTTTGCATTAACCTCGGCCGGTGTATATGAACTTTCACAATAATATACAAATTGTAAGAGTACTAGCAAGATGCCCATGCATTGCACGGAAGATCAAGATCTTGTGGGAGAAAAGGATGAACAAGGGAAAGCCTTATCTGCAAATGTGGAGAGGAGTGCGGGCAAATTGTCATAGTTTCCTTCCTATCCGTTAGATATAGATCAGACGGCCTATATTGCAGGATGACGGGCACACCATCATCACCAACTCTGCTTTTTATTGAACCGAGACAAATCTAACATGCGAATTAAAATTAACACATAGGGTCTATACATACATAAATTATCTTAGGCACTCCAATAGTACGCCCACTACACATTCACGCATTTCACATCTTTCTACATCTACGAGAACCTACGAAAGGGTTAACGTAAATTGCCTCTCTCTCTCCTCCCCTGATTTTCATTACGTAACTGGGATTACGTAGGTGTAGCATTACTCGTCCTAAAAAACCCAACTAAGCCAACCTCCCGGCATATCACGCGGGAAAACACCCTGCCGCGCTGTTTTAGTCGGGATTACCAGATTACTAGTAGTAGTATCGATGGATCGCGCAAAGCAACTATTTTTTTTGAGGGGGCGAAGCACCTAGTTTAAAAGGAAAAAGGCGGTACACTCACAACACTCCTGTCGCGGTCGCATTGCACCCCACACACGTTCGGTCCTGCACACGGCTCACGCAAACGGAACGCGCTTTGGCTTGCCTCTTCACTGACACGTGGGACTGCACTTCGAGAATCCGACCATGCGCCAAACTCCCCCCGCCCACCGCGTGAAAATCCTCCCCCCCACACCCAAAAATTCCCCCCAAATCTGATTCAACCGCCCTTCGGCCAACTAGCCAATAATATTCCCCAAACCCCCCCCCCCTATCCCCCTCCACTCCATTCGCTCCGCCAAAGCCGCCCTCCCAGCCGCGCCGATACTTCGGTGCCGCGGTTCGGCGATCCTCTCGCTCCCACATTACGCTCTCGTAGACTGCTGTCCTCTAGCCGCCCCGCCACCTCTGGCTATGTTCTTGTGGAGGCGCACGGTGGTCAGCACCGCCACCGCTGGCAACATTCGTGTGGAGACGCACGGCGGTCAGCTTCTCCCACGGTACGTGCATTCTAGACTCAGGCCTCGTTCATGTCGGTGTAGTGCTGAATGTTAGTTGATAGACGTTGTTAATCTCACTGTTTGCTGAAGTAGTTTATTGTCAATATGCTCTGCTTAAGAGGCTTCCTTGCCCTGTTCTGCACTCAATCTGCTTAGCTGAGATGGCATGCCAAGGCCGATTAGTTGCTAAAATATCCTGCCATATATTTATTGTGACGTACATTGCAATGGTATAGTAGCCAATCTGTTAGGTGAAATAGCTCTACACCGTTTTATACTCGATCTTTGTTGCTGCGATGGCCTTCGATAGTTCGATGGCTGTGTGCTCGGCATCATTGACTGCTGAAACAGCCTGCCATAATTTGGCACTCAAATTTGTTTGCTGAATTAGCTTTACATATATTTCGTTACTTAGATCTGCTCATCCAAATATCTTGCCATAGCTTTAGACATCGACCTAGGTATGTTTTTCTGGACTTCATAAAAAAGCATATATGATTTTCCTGTAATATCTAGTAGAAGAACTAATTTGTATGTCTAACAGATGGACGGGAATTGGATAACTTCGGCTCGAAGATTCTCCGCTGCATATGTTGAGGGGGTTGAAAACTTCATGACCTTTATCAGAGCTGAGTAGGGTGGTCCGAAATCAGATGTGCTTTGCCCGTGTAGCAGTTGTATGAATTCAGTTACAAGACCCCAGTCAACTGTACAAAATCATCTACACTTGTATGGGATGTCGGTCACATATACTAGGTGGGTTCATCATGGTGAAGCTTTGAACATCAATGTTATTGACTACGTGGAAGCAGCAGATCACCATCTTGATCTGCCTGATGCTCAGGTGGAAGAGGAGGAGGTGGTGGTGGCAGAGCCAGTGAGTTTGACCAACATTGAAACAATGCTACGAAATGCTCGTGAATTCCGTGAACTTTCACCTACCGAAGAAAAACGGTGGGCCTGCATGTTGGAACAATGCAATGTTGCTGTCACCCCAGGAAATAAGCTATCAGCATTCTCAGCTACGGTCACCTTTCTTCAGGTGAAGACATGTGAGTGGATGTCCAACAAATCATTCGATGCGATGTTGGCTGCTTTCTGCGAATCTTTCCCAGATGCGTCTGAGCTGCCACACACCTACAGTAAAATGAAGAATTTCCTTCGTGTAGTTGGAATTGGATATGATATGATCCATGTTTGTAAGAATAATTGTGTTCTGTTCTAGAAGGATTATGCCAACTTAAGTGAATGCCCAAAATGTAAATCATCAAGATGGAAAGATGGCGATGCTATGAAGAGGATTCCTCATAATGTTCTGAGACATTTTCCAATTACACCAACATTGCAGAGGTTGTTTCATGATGCTGAAACAAGAGAGGATGTACTGTGCCATTCTAGGAACCAGGAGTACAGAGATCAGAATGTAATGAGCCATCCATCTCATGGTAGTGAGTGGAAAAGCTTCAATGATAAACACAAAGAGTTTGCTGCTGACCCAAGAAACATTAGACTCGGCTTAGCTTCAGATGGATTTAACCCATTTGTCCACCAGAGCGCCACATATAGCATGTGGCCAGTGCTTGTTATCCCTTACAACATGCCTCTAAATGTCTGGACCAAAGAATCAAACTACATGATGGCCTTGCTCATCCCAGGTCCAAAAAGTCCTGGAAAGGATTATGATTTGTTCATGGAGCCTCTTGTGGAGGATCTTCAACAGCTATGGAAGGTGTTCTCACTCGAGACCTATATAGTAGCCCACCAGCTGATTTCTGTCTACGTGTTGTTATAATTTGGTGCATCCATGATTATACGTCTTTGGGCACTATGTCAGGGCGAACGACACATGGTTACAATGCATGTGTTCGTTGTGATAGGAATCCGCTGTCATACGCAATACTTAGCAAGATTTGTTACATTGGACACCGCCGTTTCCTTGCCAAGGACAAGCCGCATCCTAGAAAATACTGAATACATTTGTTCAATGCAAAGCATGAAAACCGTGATGCGCCAAAGAGGCTCACCGCCGATGAGTTGCAAGTGGAATTAGAGAAGGTCAGGCATATTACACCAGGAAACCATCCTGGTAATGGTAGCGGTAAAAGGAAGCATGGCAGGGTAGAAGAGAGATTATTGTTTACCCGTAGGTCCACTTTGTGGGACTTGGAGTATTGGAAAGATTTGGATCTGCGGCGTAATCTTGATGTGATGCACATCGAGAAAAATATATGTGACAGCATTATCGGCACACTTCTTAATATTGAAGGCAAGATAAAAGATACCTTAAAATCTAGGATTGATTTGACACACCTGGATATCAGAAAGGATTTGCAGGTGCAAGATGAAGGTAAACCACGAGATATGACACCAGCTGTGTACGTCTTGGACAAGGTAAAAAGAAAAGAATTCTGCGAGGTCCTGTCACGTGTGAGATTCCCACATGGATTTGCTTCCAACCCTGAAAGGAGAGTCAGTGCAGATGGAAACAAGGTACAAGGGTTGGAAACTCATGACTGCCACGTCCTACTTCAAAGGGTTTTACCTGTTATCCTTAGAGGATTGGGCCGCCCTGACTTATACTGAGCAGTTGCAGAGTTAGGACAATTCTTCAGGGAACTCTGCAGTAGGAATATCAGGATAAATGCTTTGGAGCGTCTTAGAGACAAGATACCAACTATCCTATGCGACCTTGAGAAGATATATCCTCCAGCCTTCTTTGATGTGATGGTGCATTTGGTTGTTCATCTACCTCATGAGGCACTACTTAAAGGTCCAGTACAGTATGGCTGGATGTACCCTATTGAAAGGCGGCTAGGCACTTGCCAGGGCTATGTTAGGAATAGAGCTAGACCCGAGGGTTCCATTGCAGTGGCCTACATTGCTACAGAAGCGTTGATGTTCTGCTCAAAATACATTGAAACAGCTGATCAGCTTAGCAAAGAGGTGGGTGAAGACAATCCCGGGCCCAATGTTTTCGATTATTCTGTTCGAGTTACAGGTAAGAGTCGACAAGAGGACAAACCTAAAGATTTGGACAAAATGGTTTGGTATGTGTTGAATAACTGTCCTGAGATACTACCTTATATCAAGTAAGTGCAGTACTGCAGCTTATACATCGTAATCAACTAAACTTGTAGCACATTCTTATATATTTAGATGTTTGACGCGATCACTATGTTGTGTAGCATCTACAAAGAGGAGTTACTGCCGCAAAATCCAAGAAACATTGACAAACTGGTTATGGCAGGATTTGTGAAATGGTTCAAGAACCATGTAAGCTTTTGAAGTGCACTGTCAGTTTTTTAATATATTGAGTTGATCAGCTTGTCTATTTTCTAACCATAGGTTAAGAAGATGCGGGAGGATGGGCAGGTAGTTGATGATGCCCTTTACTCACTAGCAATGGGTCCTGATACTCGGGTAAGAAATTATGAATCTTGCGTTGTTGGAGATGTGTGCTACAACACCCTTGCACGAGACGAAGGCAGGAAGACACAAAACAGTGCTATAATGAGCACGGATACATATGACAAATAGATAACTGAAATGTATGCTAACATAACAGACATTGTTTAGTTGCAGTATATCTCCAGTTTCGAGGATAATCGGTGTGTGGTTTTGTTGTGCTGTCGTTGGTATAACCTGTTTTCTAGGATCGCAAAACCCAGAGCTGATGATTATTTCAAATCCATCAATGTCAAGGCGGCGTACCAGACCAACGAGCCTTTTTATTTTGGCAAATCAAGCAACACAGATATTTTTCTTGGAAGACACATTTGCACATAGCGATGACTGGAGAGTATTGCAAAGGTTTGAGTAGAGGAATTTGTCTAATGAAGTTGCACAACAAGATGATGCTTACACTAATCTTGATGTGCAAGATAACACAGATGTTCCTAATATCTTTGAGAACCATCACATCAATGACGCTGGCAAAAAGATTGCCTGTCGTGCTGAAAGATTGCCTGTCGTGCTATGGACATACAAGAGTTGATCAAGAAGAAGCCAATGTTGGAGGACGTTGAGGACGAAGAAGAAGAAGACACCGTGGGGAATTATGATTCAGACTGATACACATGGCGAAGATGTTGACGCTGCTACTTCGGATGATGATTACATTGCTTTTGTCGTATTTGCCTGTCAGAAGACATTTTTTATCTACTATGTGAAATTGTGTTTGCTATGACAACTGAAACCTGATGAACATGTTGTTTAGTATTTTGCTATGAGAACATCACTTGTTATGTATGCTGATTTGTGTTTGGTGATTGTATGACAACTAAAACATGATGACATTGTTGTTTAGGTGTACTCAAATTTGGTTGTGAAACTTGAATTTGATGACATAGTTTGTTGTTGGACTGCAATTTGCTCGATGTCTTCGAATGAGAACAAAGCTAACCCGACAGGGCCTCTGCTATTTATTTATTTATATGAGAAAAAGGGGATACCCCCTGATTTCTGTTAATAGAAATCATTAGATGTTCACAACACTATGCCCAGCCTGCTACACAGGTTTCATTCATTACTAGTTTCAGCAAAGTGCTCATGTCGTAGCCACTAAATACATCATGGGTGCTACATACACTGCAAATAAAGAGACAATCATCCTACAAAGCACATCGATTTTTGCCCATTATCTTAAGAAGCTCTTTCATCTCCTCATTGCTGTCAAGGTCGTTCAGCAGTTGTTGCTTGGCCATGACCAGAGGAACTGCATCTTTAACCTTCTACTCTGCATCTTTGTCTTCTGCCGTTCCTTCAGTTACTTGTCCAACACCCCAACCTGCTGGTATTGGGATTCCCCGGATAACCAAATTATCAGCGTAGTTGCATTCCCCAACATTAGCAACTTCCAAGAAATACAAATCACACGAATATTCCCTTTTCTGCATGAATCAAATTGGAAGATCATCAGCCAAACTATTAAAAAAATCAGCAACTGAAAGCAGCAGAACAACACTTAAAAATATTATTACCCCATGATTCGGGCATTTGTAGAAGACTCGGCGAGGGTTGCGGATTGTGGTTGAGACGCGACGGATGACTCTGCGTGATTTGCAGCAGTGGCACCACACCAACGGCAGCGGGTTGCGATGAGCAATCAGCTGCAGTGCGTGTGCCGGCGGGGGTGTGATGAGACCCACAGGCGATGGTACAGGTGGCGACTTGGCGCATATCTGGTTGTTGCCCGCTGAAGAGCAGGTGGACGAGCAGCCAGTGGACATGGTTGCTGCGGCCAGAGCTTCTGATGCTAGGCAAAGTAAGTAGAGAACAGGAGAAGAGAACGTTGGATATGTCAGTTTCATTACTTGCAGAGTAGCATAGCACCATATATAGTCATAGTCTAGGTTTGGATTCGAACCAGCTACAGGAGCACGTCTTTCTTTTTTCTAAAACTCGGCAACGTCTGTTTACTGGTACACTAGCTTGTTCTGTACGCCTTCCCAAGTCTTTGATTTTCTTTCCCTTTTTTTGCAAGGAAGGAAGGAGGACAAAATTGAGAGTTCCTGGGACTCGAACCCAAGACCTCTCGATTGAAAACCAAGGGTGCTAGTCACTTATGTGGCGAACGTTCCGTGTGAGGAGGACGGCAGATGAACGCATTTTCCTCACAGTTTTCTTCCTATATATAAAAAAGTATGCTACTTGGTGTCCGCTTAGTCAACAAACGATTGTGCCAACCTTGACCGTTGGATTGACGTTCAACATTTGTCGCTTTTCTTCAGTC
This sequence comes from Triticum urartu, assembly GCF_003073215.2. NCBI lineage: Eukaryota > Viridiplantae > Streptophyta > Magnoliopsida > Poales > Poaceae > Triticum > Triticum urartu. The sequence goes on along the minus strand of NC_053026.1, from coordinate 117,170,088 downwards.
TCTTCTTCCTCGAGCCGCCAAAGCCAAACCAGCGCCGGCAGGACCGCCTACTCTCGCCTCCCACGGCTGGCTGTGATCTTCCCCGGCTCCTGTCCGTTCCCGTCCGAGGCCTCACCATCGTCCTCCGCCTTGGTATGCTCGTCGCAGCGCCGCCCTCCGGTGTTGTCAACATGGTCAACAACCGAGAGGAATAAGGAGATGACTGTACATGGTGAGGATGACAGTAGGGACCCAGCAGCGCGCGCAGTAATTTTGTTTTTTTGGGACGGAGAAGGGTATCAACTGGGTTGTGCGGGACCCGTGGCCCGTCTAGCCCAGGCTTTTATTTCATATGTTTAGCACATGACCAGCCCAGTTTGTTTTTTTCCTTTCTGAAAATGGCTAGCCAGCTATTTTGTTTTTTGCAGAATAACCAAGGTAGGCCTACTTGCTTTTCTACGCCCTGCTGGGCCGGAAATCTTTCAAGACGAGGAGGGATGCATTTTGCCCAGAAAATGGGCTATAAGTAATAATAAACGTGCTATAAAATGAAAAAATACAGCAAACATGCAATTAGTTCCAAAATACTGTTTTCTTTCGGATTTTGATATTTTAAATTTCATTGTTTTTGTGCGGGTAAAATTTCTTTGAATTTAAATTAAGGTATATTTAGATTTAAAATTAATTTCAATCTGGCTAGAAATTTCGGGCTATATGCTGTTTGGGACAGATTTGGAGGCTGACTTGTGGGTCTACTAGGTTGACGTGTACTTTGGCTTTGTCAACTTAGTCCACAAACGATTCTAGCAGCAGTGACCATTGGATGTTAATCCAGCGGCCGCGCTGCTTCTTCAATATCTGATCTTCTTGCTCCAGCCGCTCAAACCAGCTCCGGTGGGACTGCCTGCTCCCGCCTCCCGTGGCCGGCTGTGCTGCTGCACAGGCCGCATCGCCCCACCCTACTTCATTGCTGGCCAGGCCATTCCTCTACTCACCCACACCTCCTGTTATTTTCCAGTGACGGCAGCCGGACCAGTAAACCCTTGTACTCCCCACCGCGTGGGCAACCATTGCCGAGTCTTCCCCGGCTCCGTGTCGTTCCCTTCCTAGGCCTCACCGTCGTCCACCGCCCTGGTGCTCTCGACGTGGCCTGGTCAACGTGGTCAATGAACGACATCCATCGGCCGTGGACTGTACGCGCAACATAATGATTCCTCCACCTGAGAGTTGGGACCCACCGGAAGGGCCTCTGTATTTCGCAAAAAAAATGTTCCCCCCACTGACATGTCAGACCCACCAGCTATATCTTCGCACGCAAGGAAGTGCCTCCTTATTACACACAAAAAAAATGAATACCCCCTGCTAGCTGGGACCCACCATAGTGGGAGGATGACTTGTGGGCCAACTAAGATGATGGGGACGGAGGGCTTTGTTAACTTAGTCAATATGAACGATTCTAGCTCTAGTGACCGTACGATGTCCATCCAACGGCCGTAGTGCTTCTTCAACCTCTGGTCTTCTTGCTCCAGCTGCCCAAAGTAGCACCGGTCGTGCTGCATGCTCCTGCCTCCCGTGGCTGGCTGTGCTGCCGCGGAGGCCTCACCGCCCCCTACTATTCCCACCATTATCCAGGCCTTGCGGCGACGACAGCCTCACACTGCAGCCGAACCAGTGAACCCTCGTACTCCTCTCCGCGCGGGCTTCCACTGCCGGGTCTTCCCCGGCTCCATGTCATCCCCTTCCTAGGCCTCACTGTCATCCACCGCCGTGGTGCTATCCGCGCGGTGTGGTCAATGTGGTCAAGGAACGACTTCCGTCGGAAGAGTACTGTACGTGGAGAGGCTGACAACTGGGTCCACGGCCACATCCCAGTTTTTTTGTGATTTGCCAAGTAAGTCGCTTTGTCAGGCTGATAACCCACAAGTATAGGGGATCGCAAAAGCTTTCGAGGGTAGAGTATTCAACCCAAATTTATTGATTCGACACAAGGGGAGCCAAAGAATATTCTCAAGTATTAGCAGCTGAGTTGTCAATTCAACCACACCTGGAAACTTAGTATCTGCAGCAAAGTGTTTAGTAGCAAAGTAATATGATAGTGGTGGTAACGGTAACAAAACAGTAAAGAAAGCAAAGTAATATTTTTGGTGTTTTGTAGTGATTGTAACAATAGCAACGGGAAAGTAAATAAGCGGAAACCAGTATATGGAAAGCTCGTAGGCATCGGTTCATCACGTAACAGTCATAACATAGGGTGACACAGAACTAGCTCCAATTCATCAGTGTAATGTAGGCATGTATTCCGAATATAGTCATACGTGCTTATAGAAAAGAACTTGCATGACATCTTTTGTCCTACCCTCCCGTGGCAGCGGGGTCCTAATGGAAACTAAGGGATATTAAGTCCTCCTTTAAATAGAGAACCGGAACAAAGCATTAGCACATAGTGAATACATGAACTCCTCAAACTATGGTCATCACCAGGAGTGGTCCTGATTATTTTCACTTCGGGGTTGCCGGATCATAACACATAGTAGGTGACTATAGACTTGCAAGATAGGATCAAGAACTCACATATATTCATGAAAACATAATAGGTTCAGATCTGAAATCATGGCACTGGGGCCCTAGTGACAAGCATTAAGCTTAGCAAAGTCATAGCAAATCAATCTCAAAACATAGTGGATACAGGGGATCAAACCCTAACAAAACTAACTCGATTACATGATAAATCTCATCCAACCCATCACCGTCCAGCAAGCCTACGATGGAATTACTCACGCACGGCGGTGAACATCATGAAATTGGTGACGGAGGATGGTTGATCATGACGACGGCGATGAATCCCCCTCTCCGGAGCCTCGAACAGACTCCAGATCAGTCCTCCCGAGAGGTTTTAGGGCTTGGCGGCGGCTCCGTATTGTAAAACGCGATGATTTCTTCACCTCTATTTTTTTCTGCCCGAAAGCAAATATATAGAGTTGGAGTTGGAGTCGGATGGTCTCCAGGGGGCCCACGAGGTAGGGGGGCGCGCCCTAGGGGGGGCACCCTCGTGGATAGGGTGTGGGCCCCTGGTCTTTATCTTTGGCGAGGATTTTTTATTATTTGTTGTAAGCTATTCCGTGGAGTTTCAGGTCATTCCGAGAACTTCTGTTTTCTGCACATAAAACAACATCATGGCAATTCTGCTGAAAACAACGTCAGTCCGGGTTAGTTCCATTCAAATTATACAAGTTAGAGTCGAAAACAAGGGCAAAAGTGTTTGGAAAAGTAGATACGACAGAGACGTATCAACTCCCCCAAGCTTAAACCCTTGCTTGTCCTCAATCAATTCAGTTGACAAACTGAAAGAAATAAAGAAAAACTTTTACAAACTCTGTTTGCTCTTGTTGTTGTAAATATGTCAAGCCAGCATTCATGTTTTCAGCAAAGATTATAACTAACCCCATTTGCAATAATTCTCAGGTCTCATGATCACTCATATCAATAGCATAATCAACTAGAGCCATAATAATAAATCTCGGATGACAACACTTTCTCAAAACAATCATAATATGATATAACAAGATGGTATCTCGCTAGCCCTTTCTGAGACCGCAAAACATAAATGCAGAGCACCTTTAAAGATCAAGGACTAACTAGACATTGTAATTCATGGTAAAAGAGATCCAATCATAGTCACACCCAATATAAATTAACAGTAATGAATGCAAATGACAGCTGTGCTCTCCAGCTAGTGCTTTTTAATAAGAGGGTGATAACTCAACATAAAAGTAAATAGATAGGCCCTTCACAGAGGGAAGCAGAGATTTGTAGAGGTGCCAGAGCTCGGTTTTCAAATAGAGATAAATAATATTTTGAGTGGTATACTTTCATTGTCAACAAAGCAACTAAGAGATGGCGATATCTTCCATGTCACACACATTATAGGCGGTTCCCAAACAGAATGGTAAAATTTATAGTCCCCCTCCACCAACAAGCATCAATCCATGACTTGCTCGAAACAACGAGTGTCTCCAACATACATCAGGTCACAGGGGGAGTTTTGGTTGCAATTAATTTTGATTTAGTTTGCATAAAGCATGGGACTGGGCATCCCAGTGACCAGCCATTTTCTCGTGAGTGAGGAGCGGAGTCCACTCCTCTTGAGAATAACCCGCCTCAGATGGAAGATAAGGGCAACCATGGTTGATACATGAGCTATTTGAGCATACAAAACAGAATGTTTATTTGAAGGTTTAGAGTTTGGCACATACAAATTTACTTGGAACGGCAGGTAGATACCGCATATAGGAAGGTATAGTGGACTCATGTGGAATAACTTTGGGTTTTAAGGGATTAGATGCACAAGCATTATTCCCGCTTAATACAAGTGAAGGCTAGCAAAAGAATGGGAAGTGACCAACTAGAGAGCGACAACAGCCATATACATGCATTAAAATTAATAAACATTGGATGCAAGCATGAGTAGGATATAATCCACCTTGAACATAAATAACGCGAAGGCTGTGTTGATTTGTTTCAACTACATGCGTGAACATGTGCCAAGTCAAGTCACTTAAATCATTCAAAGGAGGATACCACCACATCATATCACATCATAACCATCTCAATAGCATGTTGGCATGCAAGGTAAACCATTATAACCCATAGCTAATCAAGCATGGCACAAGTAACTACGATCTCTAATTGTCATTGCAAACATGTTTATTCATAATAAGCTGAATCAAGAACGATGAACTCGTCATATTTACAAAAACAAAAGAGGTCGAGTTCATAGCAGCTTTTCTCATCTCAGTCGGTCCATCATATATCATCATAATTGCCTTTCACTAGCATGACCGAATGAAGTGAATAATAATAAGAGTGCACGTGCATTGGACTAAGCTGGAATCTGCGAGCATTCAATAAATAGGAGAAGACAAGGCAATATGGACTCTTGGTTAAATCAACAATAATGCATATAAGAGCCACTTCAACAATTTAATCATGGTCTTCTCCTACTGACCCCAAAGAAAAGAAAAGAAATAAAACTATTTACACGGGAAAGCTCCCAACAAGCAAAAGACGAACGGGAAATATTTTTTTTGGGTTTTCTGTTTAATTACTACTACTGCAGCAGAAAAATAAACTACTACTAATTTTTTTGTTTTTCTTAAGGTTTATCAAACACACAAGAAGAAAGCAGGAAAAAGAAAATAAACTAGCATGGATATCATAGTGAAGGAGTATGAGCACCGACATCTAGCAATGAGTGTGTGTGAACATAAATGTAATGTCGGTGAGAAATACGTACTCCCTTAAGCTTAGGCTTTTGGCCTAAGTTGGTTTATTGCCAGGGATAGCCTGGCGGATACCCGTAGGTGTAGCTGGGGTCGTACTACGATGAAGAATAACTGGGTTGTACTGTGATGCAGCGGCTATCGCCTCCTGAGCTGCAGCGTGGAGTCGGGCTGCCTCCGCTCTCCTCTCGTACTCATCTGCCTCCTCCCTAGTAATAGTATATCTTCCATTTGCCTGGTAATCAAAGAAGGCAGGAGCAGGGAGAGTAATACGGACAACATGTCGTTTGTTAAAGATTAGTCAATACTGGAGAGGTGATTCGGTCCTCTTGACAAACTGGTGAGAGACCATAGAATCAAAATCTAAATAAGGAGGAGGCAACTCCATGTCTCCTTCACGAACGTCTATCTCAAGAAATTTAGCTAAGCGGGTTGCATAAATTCCTCCAAAGAAATCTCCATTATATCTATTACGATGCAACCTACGAGCTACAATGGCTCCCATATGATAAGATTGGTCTCCTAACACAGCACTCCTAAGAATGCTAAGGTCAGGGGCACACATGTGACATGCTTCATCCTTAGCATTTATGCATCTACCTATGAAGAGAGCAAAATAATGTATAGCAGGAAAGTGAATGCTCCCTATGGTAGCTTGCGTTATATCTCTAGATTCCCCTACAGTTATACTAGCAAGAAAGTTTCTAAATTCAGATTTAGGGGGATCTCTAACACTAGCCCATTGAGGAAGTTTGCAAGCAAAAGTGAAATCCTCTAAGTCCATGGTATAAGATTTGTCATAAAGATCAAACATGACTGAAGGAGAATTACGCGAAGATGAATACTCAAACCTTCTCACAAATGAGCTTGTAAGATCATGATACTGGGGGCATTTGTCTGCCTCAAAGTCCTTAAGACCGGCAATAGCAAATATGCGTTAAATTCTTCTTTAATTCCTGCACGATCCATAAAGTTTTCCGACGGCCATTTGCAAGGTCGCACTAGAGCATCTCTTGGTGGTTCCTCGTCAGCATCACGCATAGCAAGCCTGGGTCCTTGCTTCTTAGAGGAACCACCTTGGAACATCTTCCTAAGCATATTGCTTTTCTCTGAAAATTTTCTGAAATTTTTAGTAACTTCAAACAAAAGTGAACCAACTTCAATAAAACTGATAGTAACTACTCCTACAAGTGTCTAGGGCCTATATCAAGCATTAGAACTACTTGGAACCATATAAATTTGACATGCAAGCTCAGGAACATGGCCACCTATGCAGCAAAATTTGCAATGAATAGAGCATTAGAACAAGAACTAATTGGACCAATGGAGGAGTCACATACCAAGGAACAATCTCCCCAAGCAGTTTTGCGAGAGGTGCTTTGAGCAAGGAGATCGAAAATCACAGCAAAGTGGCCTAGAACTCGTGCTTGAGTTGGTTTTTCGTGTTTGTGTGAGGAAGAAGAAGAGGATGGGTGCAGGAATAAGTGGAGGAGGGCCACCGTGGGCCCAGGAGGCAGGGGGCACGCCTAGGGGGGTAGGGCGCGCCCTCCACCCTCGTGGCCAGGTGGAAGCTCCCCCTGCGGCGATTTTTGCACCATAAATCCTCAAATATTCCCGAAAAAATCATATTAAATTGGCATGTCATTCTGAGGACTTTTATTTTCGGGATATTTTTATATTACACAGATAAATCAGGAAACAGACAGAAAAATACTATTTTTACTTTATTTCAACTAAATAACAGAAAGTATAGAGAGGGTACAGAAGGTTGTGCTTCTAGTTTCATCCATCTCATTCTCATCAAAAGGAATCCATTAACAAGGTTGATCAAGTCTTGTTAACAACCTCATTTCGATTAACATGAAACCGGAGAAATTTCGAATAAAACTAGGTTACCTCAACGGGGATATGGACATCCCCAATAATAAGTATATCATATTTCTTTTTGACAGTAGGAAGAGGAAATTCAAAACCTCCAAATATAATCGATGGAATTTTTCCAATAGAGTTGATACTATGGACTTGAGGTTGTTTCCTCGGAAAGTGTACCGTATGCTCATTACCATTAACATGAAAAGTGACATTGCCTTTGTTGCAATCAATAACAGCCCCTGTAGTATTAAAAAAGGTCTTCCAAGAATAATAGACATACTATCATCCTCGGGAATATCAAGAATAACAAAGTCCGTTAAAATAGTAACGTTTGCAACGACAACAGGCACATCCTCACAAATACCGACAGGTATAGCAGTTGATTTATCAGCCATTTGCAAAGATATTTCAGTAGGTGTCAACTTATTCAAGTCAAGTCTACGATATGAAGAGAGAGGCATAACACTAACACCGGCTCCAAGATCACATAAAGCAGTTTTAACATAATTTCTTTTAATGGAGCATGGTATAGTAGGTAGTCCTGGATCTCCAAGTTTCTTTGGTATTCCACCCTTAAAAGTATAATTAGCAAGCATGGTGGAAATTTCAGCTTCCGGTATCTTTCTTTTATTTGTAACAATATCTTTCATGTACTTAGCATAAGGATTCATTTTGAGCATATCAGTCAATCGCATATGCAAAAAGATAGGTCTAATCAATTCAGCAAAGCGCTCAAAATCCTCATCATCCTTTTTCTTGGATGGGTTGGGAGGAAAAGGCATGGGTTTCTGAACCCAAGGTTCTCTTTCTTTACCATGTTTCCTAGCAACAAAGTCTCTCTTATCATAACGTTGATTCTTTGATTGTGGGTTATCAAGATCAATAGCAAGTTCAACTTCTACATCATTATCATTACTGGGTTGAGCATCATCATGAACATCATCATTAAAATTTTCACTAGGTTCATGTTCATTACCAGATTGTGTTTCAGCATCAGACATAGATTATCAGGTGTTTCAGCTATAGGTTCACTAGAAGTTTGCAAAGTCCTATCATTTTTCTTTTTCTTCTTTTTAGAAGAACTAGGTTCATCAATATTATTTCTCTGAGAAACTTGCTCAATTCTCTTAGGGTGGCCTTCAGGATACAAAGGTTCCTGAGTCATTCTACCAGTTCTAGTAGCCACTCTAACAGCATAATCATTTTTCTTACTATTCATTTCATCGAGCAATTCTTTTTGAGCTTTAAGTACTTTTTCTACTTGAGTTGTAACCATAGAAGCATGTTTGCTAACAAGTTTAAGTTCACCTCTAATATTAGCCATATAATCACCCAAGTGCTTAATCATATAGGTATTCTATTTTAATTGTCTACCAAAATAAGCATTGAAGTCTTCTTGCTTAAACATAAAGTTATCAAACTCATCCAAGCACTCACTAGCAATTTTAGTAGGAGGGACTTCAGCTTTATCATATCTATAGAGAGAATTTACTTTTACTACCAGTGTTGGGTTATCGGGATCAGGAGATTCTTCAATAGGTAATGGATCAAGATCATATGTTTCTTCGATAGGCGGTAAATTAAGACCATGTATTTCTTCAATAGGAGGTAAATTCTTAACATCTTCAGCTTTAATACCTTTTTCTTTCATAGATATGTTTGCCTCTTGCATATCTTCGGGACTGAGAAATAGAACACCTCTTTTCTTTGGAGTTGGTTTAGGAATAGGCTCAGTAATTGGAGCAGGAACAGGCTCAGGAGGTGCCCAATTATTTTCATTTCTCAACATATTATTCAATAGAATTTCAGCTTCGTCCAGTGTTCTTTCCCTGAAAAGAGAACCAGCACAACTATCCAGGTAATCTCTGGAAGCATCGGTTAGTCCATTATAAAAGATATCAAGTATTTCATTTTTCTTAAGAGGATGATCAGGCAAAGCATTAAGTAACTTGAGAAGCCTCCCCCATGCTTGTGGGAGACTCTCTTCTTTAATTTGCACAAAGTTGTAGATTTCCTTTAAAGCAACATGTTTCTTATGAGCAGGGAAATATTTAGCAGAGAAGTAATAAATCATATCCCGGGGACTACGCACACAACCAGGATCAAGAAAAATAAACCATATATTAGCATCACCCTTTAATGAGAACGGAAATATTTTAAGTATATAAAAGTAGCGCGATCTCTCATCATTAGTAAACAGGGTGGCTATATCATTTAATTTAGTAAGATGTGCCACAATAGTTTCAGATTCATAGCCATGAAAAGGATCAGATTCAACCAACGTAATTATATCAGGATCAACAGAGAATTCATAATCCTTATCGGGAACACAGATAGGCGAAGTAGCAAAAGCAGGGTCAGGTTTCATTTTATCTTTAAGAGATTCTTTGTTCCATTTAATTAATAGCATTTTTAAGTTCATGACGATCTCTGCAAGCTAAAATAGCGGCAGAAGATTCCATATCAAAAACATAACCCTCAAGAATAACATGCCTATCTTCATCATCACTTTCATCATTATAATCAGATTCAATAATTTCTTTCTCTCTAGCCCTAGCAATTTGTTCATCAAGAAATTCACTAAGGGGCACACTAGTATCAAGCATAGAAGTAGTTTCATCATAAGTATCATGCATAGCAGAAGTGGCATCATCAATAACATGCGACATATCAGAACGAATAGCAGAAGCAGGTTGAGGTGTCGCAAGCTTACTCATAACAGAAGGTGAATCAAGTGCAGAGCTAGATGGCAGTTCCTTACCTCCCCTCGTGGTTGAGGGATAAATTGTTGTCTTAGCGTCTTTCAAGTTCTTCATGGTGTCCAGCAGATATAAACCCCAAGTGACTCAAAGAATAGAGCTATGCTCCCCGGCAACGGCGCCATAAATTAGTCTTGATAACCCACAAGTATAGGGGATCGCAACAGCTTTCGAGGGTAGAGTATTCAACCCAAATTTATTGATTCGACACAAGGGGAGTCGAAGAATATTCTCAAGTATTAGCAGCTGAGTTGAAAATTCAACCACACCTGGAAACTTAGTATCGGTAGCAAAGCGTTTAGTAGCAAAGTAATATGATAGTGGTGGTAACGGTAACAAAAGAGTAAAGAAAGCAAAGTAATATTTTTGGTGTTTTGTAGTGATTGTAACAATAGCAACGGGAAAGTAAATAAGCGGAAACTGGTATATGGAAAGCTCGTAGGCATCAGATCAGTGATGGATAATTATGCCGGATGCGGTTCATCATGTAACAGTCATAACATAGGGTGACACAGAACTAGCTCCAATTCATCAATGTAATGTAGGCATGTATTCCGAATATAGTCATACGTGCTTATAGAAAAAAACATGCATGACGTCTTTTGACCTACCCTCCCGTGGCAGCGGGGTCCTAATGGAAACTAAGGGATATTAAGGCCCCCTTTTAATAGAAAACCGGAACAAAGCATTAGCACATAGTGAATACATGAACTCCTCAAACTATGGTCATCACCGGGAGTGGTCCCGATTATTGTCACTTCGGGGTTGCCGGATCATAACACATAGTGGGTGCCTATAGACTTGCAAGATAGGATCAAGAACTCACATATATTCATGAAAACATAATAGGTTCAGATCTGAAATCATGGCACTCGGGCCCTAGTGACAAGCATTAATCATAGCAAAATCAATCTCAGAACATAGTGGATACTAGGGATCAAACCCTAAAAAAAACTAACTCGATTAAATGATAAATCTCATCCAACCCATCATCGTACAGTAAGCCTACGATGGAATTACTCACACACGGTGGTGAGCATCATGAAATTGGTGATGGAGGATGGTTGATGATGACGACGGCGACGAATCCCCCTCTCCGGAGCCCCGAACGGACTCTAAATCAGCCCTCCGTATCGTAAAACACGATGATTTCTTCTCCTCTATTTTTTTCTCCCCGAAAGCAAATATATAGAGTTGGAGTTGGAGTTGGAGTCGGAAGGTCTCCAGGGGGCCCATGAGGTAAGGAGCGCGCCCTAGGGGGCGCACCCCCACCCTCGTGGACAGGGTGTGGGCCCCCTGGTCTTCATATTCGGCGAGGATTTTTTATTATTTACTGTAAGATATTCCGTGGAGTTTCAGGTCATTCCGATAACTTTTGTTTTCTGCTCATATAACAACATCATGGCAATTCTGCTGAAAACAACGTCAGTCCGGGTTAGTTCCATTTAAATCATACAAGTTAGAGTCCAAAACAAGGGCAAAAGTGTTTGGAAAAGTAGATACGACGGAGACATATCACAGGCCTGTTGGGCTGCAAATCTTTCAAGACATGGAGAGCTTTCATTCGGGTGGCCGAGAAAATGGCCCATCAGTATTGAGAAATGGGTTGTACATTTTGGAAACACATCAAATCGGAAATTAGTTTCAAATATCTTTTTTTTCATTTCATGATTTTAAATTACATTAATTTTTATGCGTGGAGAATTTGTTGGATTTTATATTGATATACACTTATTTTTAAAATTAGTTTGAATGTGAGTCAAAATTTCGGCATTAAAAACTATTCGGACCGCACCGAAATATGCAAAATTTCGTATAATTTTTTAACCATGGCCACAATATGGGCTGTAATGCAAACAAAAAGAATATGGGCTCCAAAAAAAACCTTAAGAATTAGCAAATGGGCTGTAAATTATTAGAAATAATGCCAGATGGGTTGCATGCTATTTTCCATAGATTTGAGGATTTCCTAAATAAAAAGGTTGACGCACAAGCACTGGCTGTTGGATGTCCATCCAACGACCATCGTGCTTCTTCAATGTCTGCTCTTCCTACTCTAGCCACTCAAACAAGCGCCGGCGGGACTGCCTGCTCCGTCCTCCCCGCGGCCGGCTGTGCTGCCGCGCAGGCCTCACCGCCCCACCGTACTCCCATCCCTGGCTTAGCCATCCCTCTACTTACCCACACCTGCTGTTATTCTCCGGCGATGGCAGACGAACCAGTAAACCCTTGTATAGTCGTACTCCCCTCCGTGTGGGAAACAACTGCCGAGTCTTCCCTGCCTTCGTGTCGTCCCCTTCCTAGGCCTCCCCGTCGTCCACCGCCGTGGTGCTCTCGGCGCGGCGTGGTCAATGTGGTCAACGACCGACTTCCTTCGAAAGAGTACTGTGCGTGGAGACGCTGACAGCTGGGTCCACGGCCACAGCAAGGAAGTGCCTCCTTATTACATGCAAAATAATTATTCCTCCACATAACAGCGGGGACCCACCGGACGGGTCACCATATTTCATGAAAAAAACGTTTCCCCTGACTGTTGGGACCCACCAGCTACACCTTCGCACGCAAGGAAGTGCGTCCGGGCAAAAAGAAACGATTCTCCCCCCTGACTGTTGGGACCCACCAGCTACGTCTTCGCAGGCAAGGAAGTGCCTGACAGTCGGGACCCACCTGGTCGAAGCATATGTAGCATTGTCATTCTGGTCGCGAACGTGTACGTACATACTGGTGGACGTAGAGGCGCGCACGTGTCATAGTAGAGGCGCGCACGTGTCGTAGTAGAGGCGCGCACGTAGCATGTACACGTACATACAGCGGCCAGGGTGCAAGAAAGAAAATACAGCCACGTATGTGTACATACGAGCAGGGTCTCGAACGCCTACTCGCGCGTACGTACGGCCACAGCTCGTGTACATGGCTGGGTCGGAATGAAGAAACAACGTAGTCGTCGTGTTCATGGGGAGGCAACGGAATTCTTGTGTTCATGGGGAGGCAACGGAATGCGTCGTGTTCATGGGGAGGCAACGGAATGCGTCGTGTTCATCGGGAGGCAACGGAACGCGTGGGAGCCAACTGGCTGGGTCGGAACGGAATGCGTGGTCGTGTTCATCGGGAGGTCTTGGATAGAACAGGTGATGGAAATGAGGCCTGGCGTACCCCACAACGGAGGAAAAGGACCTCCTACGTTCGGAACGGGGTCCTGTTGATCGTGAGAGGTGTGGCGTACCACAAAACGGAGGAAACGGACCTCCTACGGTCGAAACGGGGGTCCTGTTGATCGGGAGGGGTCTGGCATACCGCAAAACGGACGAAACGGACCTCCTACGATCGAAATAGGGGTCCTGTTGATCGGGACGGGTGTGGCGTACCGCAAAACGAACGAAACGGACTTGTGTTGGAGCGCTACGGTCGAAATGACGGTCCTGTTCATCGGGACAGGTGTGGTGTACCGCAAAACGGGACTCCACGAATACTGTTCATCTCCACCGTCGACCTCCTCCAGCCTCCACGGGCTATCGTCGACCTCCTCCAGCCTCCACGGGCTCCTGTTCATCCAGCCTCCATCGTGCGCTACTCCACCGGCTACTGTTCAACCACCCCTCCACCGTCTACTGTTCATCCAGCCCTCCACGGGTACCCCTCCACTGTCTACTATTCATCCAGCCCTCCACCACACCACGGGGTCCTGTTCAACAACCCCTCCACCGTCTACTGTTCATCCAGCGCTCCACCACACCACGGGGTCCTGTTCATCCAGAGGCAACGCCACCGCTCACTGTTCATCCACCCCCCCTGCAACGCTCACTGTTGATCCCAGAGGCAGCATCGATCGGCTTAAGTTAGCAGCAGTAGCGAAGCAATGCTCGATCGGGTTCAGTTAACAGCCATCGATCGATCGCTCGTGTTCAGTAACGCGTAGCCAGCAGTGCAATCACTCGGGTTCAGTTAGAGCCAATGCATCACACACACGTGCGTACGTGTACGAGAGAAACGCGCATCGCTCGGCCCCCGACCTCCCACCGTAACTAGGAACTCCCCAAAATTTTCCTCCCCCTCGCTTCTACCACGGTTTTTTCCATCATGGACGGCCCAAAGAATGTCATGCAGCTGCGTCTCCGGCCCGCCCAGGACGAAAAGCCCATTTTCTGTCATGATTTTTTGTCATAGAAGTAGGAGCCCACCACATCTATGATGATACCCGGGTTTTGTCACCATTATCGTCATAGAAGTGTCATATGTATGACAGAAAAAAAAATCGTTCGACCCAAAATGTCACGGATGTGTCTTTTTTTGTAGTGTCAGCTTCTTCTGTATGTCAGAGCCCAGATGACTAATGTTATTTCCTGCATAATTGCGAACGTTAGTAAACTGGCAATATATGGGATGATATGTTGAAAACTTAAAGCAAGGATATTTACCAAACACAGCAGCAGTCATGGCATTTATTTGCCACTTCACACCAGTCAACTCGTCTACCACTGGTTTAAGAGCTGCTTCTGCATCCTTGGCTCTTTTTTGCAATGCGGATTTTTCTATGTCCCGATTCGCCCGCTCCTTGTTGAAGCCCTCCTTCAGCTTTTCCATGGCGGCTAAGGCACTGGTCAGTTCATCTTTGGCTTTGGAGGTTTCTGCTTGCTGGGACTTGATGTTTTCTTGTAGATCAGCAGCTTGAGTTTCCTTTTTGCTCAGCTCAGCCGATAAGAGACAGACATATCATGAGTTGACAGTACATATGTGAAGTACCAAGCACATAACAAGTTATGCACCTGATACTTGGGCGCTAATGCCTATTTTCTCGTTATCAGAAGTTTCTACAAGTCCGAAGCGCAATACAAGTATTACTCTTGGCACTTGGGGGCTAATGTGTGTTTTCTCAAAGTAAAATTATGGGTATTCTTTTAAAAGTCCCGGTTCATCTCCATAGGTTAAACCGACCCTTGGGGACTACACCGGCGGAAGTTACAGTATTATAATTCTAAAGTACCGGTTCATCTTTAAAAGATAACCCGGCCCTTGGAGGCTAAGCATGCAAAGTTGAGATATTACATAGTCCCGGTTTAGATTGATATCACAAACCGTCACTTGGGGGCTACTAGAGTTGGTATTTGGAATTGGATATAAGAGAGAAATAGTTATGCAGAGTTAAGCACTAGTTACCTCATATCACTCTTCCATCAAGTTTACTAAGTCGGCTTCATAGTTGCGGCTTGTGTACAGACGTTTCAAGAAGCGGGAGTGAATGTCTTGGGCATTGAGATGGGCGTAGCTTGACAAGTCTGTGTTCCACTTGCCTTTGCCCATAGCAGAAAGTTCATCCTTGGCACGATGCTTGGATAAAGCGACAGGATTGCCAGGAGCAGTGTGGCCAAAGTCAGTAATCATGATGTCATCTTCCTTGTCACCAGCAGCCTTCACTGGAGTTGGCGGTTTATCAGTAGCCTTAGCTGGACTTGCCGGTTTATCAATGTCTCGGACCTGGCTTGTCGGTTTATCAGACTGTCCTGATGGGGCAACTTCTACTTGTTCAACAACAAAGTCATAATCTTGTGGTGGCGGATCATCAAGCAGAGCGTCAGCATTTGTTTCTATCGGATCTGGAGTTTTTTCCGATTCAATTATGATATTATCATCAGACGGTTTATTTAGCCGAGCCTTCTTGCTGGGTCTAGGCTTGGCACTAAGAAGAACAAACATAAAGGTCAATACATTAGGTGAACATAAGATATTAAGGGTAAGTTTAAAGCATAACTCACCCAGGAACTGTCTTGAGGGTTGGAAGTTGTGTGGTCGTGGACTCGCCAGAGGACGAGTGAGGTGTTCCCTGATAATTCGAATGAGACAGATTAAGAGGTTGCCATAAACAACCTGCCTTGGGGTAAGTAGTATCAGGAATATAAGAGACCTCTGATCGACGTTTCCGGACTGGAGTGTTCGGTAAACCGGCGGTGGTAACTACCTAGCCATTGTGCCTGGTTGTGCGGCGAGCTTCGTGTTGATGTGTCTGCAAAAGAAAGTTTGGGTCCAAGTGAGCTAGGGGGTGAGAAAATTTTACTTTCCGGTTTGCTTGATGGATTTTCTGTGTTGGCAGAGGATCTGAACCGGAGGAAAGGATAATTACCTCTACATCATTAGCTTGGCTGCCTTCAGCATCGTCCTGATAATAGTCATTGTCAATGAGGTGTATGAAAAATGAACCAAGAGAGTCAAGTTCTACCTCTGAGTCCGGATTAGCCAAGTCAGCGTCAGTGTTTGGTTCAGAAGATTCAGTGATTCTCTTCTTGGCAGGTTCTTTAATAACCTTTGTCTTTGGGCGAGGTGTCTTGGCCGGTTTATCCTGTGGTTTCTTCTTCCAGAACGGATCATCGCCCTATCAAAGATGGACAAAATTTTGAGAGAGTATTTAAAAAGGAGCAAGCTAAAACAAAAAAGTTGTGATTCTTATAGTTGGCGGTTTATTGGAAACACAGAAAGGACTTAACCCGGTCTGGCTACAGACAGCTTCTGGTTCATTCAATATTTTCTTGACAGCCTCAGTAACTTCAGCTTCTGTTAGCTGAATATCGATATGTCGTTGAGGGACTTTTAAATCCCGTGTGTACTCACACATTAAACCGGGGCGTCGGCTTAAAGGTAGAACGCTCCAAGATATCCAGCAGCGAAAAAGTCAACACTGTTAAACCGTTTGCCATAAATGCTCTGAGTTTTGACAGTTGTGGTGCATAGTTGGACCATTCCTTAGCAGTCAGCCTCTGAGGAAATGGATGAGTGTTGCTAAGCCGGTGAGGACGGTAACCCGACAGAGGATTCTCATCAGTTGAAGACGTGTCTCGGCAATAAAACCAAGTTTGATTCCAGTCCTTGGGGTGACTATGAAGCTTGGCGTGAGGGAAGCTGACATCTTTCCTCTTCTGAATTGCCATTCCACCAAGTTCAGTATTGGGCCCATCTATAAACTCAATATGGCGGTTCAAGTAGAAAAAGTATCTAAACAGCTCAATTGTGGGCTCCTCTTGAAGATAGACCTCACAAAATACTTGGAAATTGCAAATATTGGACACAGAGTTTGGTCCAATATCTTGACGGTGGAGTTGGAAGCTGGCAAGCACATCTCAAAAAAAAATTGAACCGGGAGGGCTAAAGCCTCGACACAGATGGTCAGAGAACACGACTACTTCTCTGTCCTTGGGGTTAGGAGGATTTTCCAGACCAGGGGCCCTCCAGTGGATGACTTGTTCCTTTGCTAAAGCGCCGGTTGCGACACATCTGTCTAGTTATTCTTCAGTAACCCGGGAAGGAACCCAGTTGCACACGTAAACTTGTTTGGCCATTTCAATGGAAAGTTGAAACATGGTTATTGCCGGTTTAAGATTTATAATGGACAAGTATAAAGCAACGCAAGATCAGAAGAAGACAAAGGTATATACACAATGTTAAACCGGAGTCAGGCATTGGAGAAGGTACAAAGATAAAACGGCTTGGCAGTTTAACAGGGGACTAATGGTACCTACCGGTTCATCATTTTTCTAAAAAATTAAACCGCCTACTTTGGTATAGAAGGTACAGGTCTAAGATGCTTAAGTGAGGGAAAAACAAGTTTCATAGATTGACATGGTAATTTCAGATTTGCAGCGTGTTGGTAAATCAAAATATATTCCGACCTAAAGCGCAGGTGCTTAAGCAGTTTAACAGATCCAGATGATTTTTTTTCTACACAAAGCAGATGATCTAAGGATGAAAAAGGGGATTGTAACTACAACTGTGTAAGAAAGTGGCAGATCTGAGGTCATCTTTTACGCTATGAAAAAGAACAGGGAAGAACAGTTTCAAGCCTCGAGGAACACCGAAACCCTAATGATAGATCTAGAGAAAGGGAAAGGAAAACTTACTAATGTTGACAGAGCAGCGGAGGAGCGCCCGTTTCTCTAGTGTGTTCAGGTTGATGCAGCGGCCAGAGTTGAGGTCGAGGGCGGAGCTTGATGACGGCGGCCACGCGTGAGGGTTAGGTCGGCTCGAGCAGGAAGAAGAAGCAAAGAGGCATGGGGGGAGAATGGAAAGGACCCCCTGGTCTTATTTATAAAGGCAAAGGGATAAGTGACAGGCACGAAAATCAAGGAGCCCAAAAGTTGGATATGTGACAGAGTTGTCGCCTCGATTGTCGGAGGCTCATTAATGAAGGTGAGCTATATGCAATCTTTAATAATAGGTGACGTCAAGGCGGTTTATCATGATCCTGGAAGATGAAGTCATTGCGGTTTTCCAGATTTATGTGAAGGTGATGAAGCAAGAATATTTCTCAAGTGTTGAAGATTGACATGAACCAGTTCAAATCAATTTGGGGCCTAATGTTGGGGATATTACTACTGGGTATAAACCGGCCAGGAGAGGCCGGGTTACCCCCAAAATGAGTTAGTTATATTTGAAGCCCATGAAGACAAGGAGTATGGCGCTTTACGAAGGCCATGGGTCCAGAGGTGGGTTATGGCCTGTAGACATAAACCGCCATATCATATGTTACTTGTGTTGTAAGATAAGAAAGGTAGAAACCAAGCTGGACACGTTTATGAGCTGGCCTCGGGATTCTGTAAACCGCCAGGCATCAACCAGTGTATATAAAGGGATGACCTGGCGGAGGTTTAGGGACAACAAACAACAACTCGAGAGCTAGAAATAGTGGATTCGCACCCTGGTCATCGAAACCCTAGCAATTCCACAACAACTGGATTAGGGCTTTACCTTCAACGCAAGGGGCTGAACCAGTATAAAACTCTCGACGTCCTTTGTCCTCTTTAACCCCTTTAAGCTAACCCGTCGCGATGGCTCCACGACTAAGTCCTTTCACTAGGACATCTACCGTGACAAAACCACTGTTGGATGTGGGGTACTGGCAAACCCTTAAGGTTCGAACACTTCGGTGCGCGTGAAGTCTTTCCCTCCTACCGATCTACGCTCTAGCTCGCTAAGATCTTGCGGACGAACTCGACAAACTCACAACACAGAAAGAGATGCGGGGTTTATACTGGTTCGGGCCACCATTGTGGTGTAACACCCCACTCAAGTGTGGTGGTGGTGGATTGCCTCTAGGGCTGATGATGAACAGTACAAGGGAAGAACAGCCTCCTGAGGTTGAGATGTTCTTGTGGCTAGGCTCTCGATCGGGTTGGATCAAGCTAAGTTCCCTTTTTTCTCTACTGTGGTGGCTAGATCTACTTATATAGGCCCTGGTCCTCTTCCCAAACATTGAGCGGGAAGGGAGCCAACAACGGCGGGCAAATTTGAAGGGGGGCAACTAGTACAAGCTATCCTGAGAAAAGCGGTCTTCGCCTGTGAAAAGCCCTGGGATGACGCCGTCTTGGGCTCCACGATGACCTCCGCCTTGCCGTCCTCCTGGTCTTGGTCTTGTTGCACCAATATGGAAACCATTGTCTGATGCCTCGGTACTCTTCGGCTGCGCTTGCCTCCTTAGCACCAAATAGGAAACAAGGACGTTGCGCGCACTGGCGCCCGCCTGGCGCCGTTCTTCATGGCTCACGTCACGAGACCCTCGTGAGGTTTGCCTTGCCTTGATATCTCCGCTCCTCGTGAGTGTGCCTGGCTAGGCCACTCTAGAGGAGGCCCTGCGTCGTCTGCCTCGCGATGCTTGGCTCCTCGCGAGGGTCTTGGATGCCTTGTTGATGAAGATAGGCCATACAGCCGCTGCTTAGCCACGCTGTGGGCCGCAGGCAGGCAAGTCTAGGGACCCCCGTTCCCAGAACGCTGACAACCACGACAGCCTCCGTCCCAGTCCCGATGAGGTAGTGGCATTCGTACCACGCGTACCCAATTACGCACTCAAAATTCCATGGACATCGACGGAGGCACAAGCTAATCCGGGATCTACAGTTTGGCCAGACCGATCCCAGACACACATACTTTCACTTTTTCTTCTTTGTTCAGGTTCCTTTTTCCGCGGTCCTGATCACAAGTCCTTTCAAAGGATTGACATACAACAGAGGCAAGTAGCACAGGTGTGTAGAGTAACCTCTATACGTTCTTCTTGACGGTATTTATACTTATTTCTCAGGACCCGCATGCTGCACCCTATTGATTCCGGCATGTTAAATAGCCCAGATACTTATCGCACCATTTGTACAAGATACGCCTTGACGTATCCATCAAGTTATAATAAAAATGTTTTGTGGCCAAGTTTCTGTGGTTTTCGCTTCTTACTTTATTTTATTTCGATCTGCTTATCGGCTACATAGGTACTCTTTTCTACGTTTCATATTCGCCAGGGGCTACTTATCGCCCCACAATATGGCAGCAAAGTCCGAACACTTCTTATAGATAAGTTCGGCACGCCGAATTTAGCATTATATGCATTGGCTCCGAATCATGTCTTTGGTCAATAGTTGGGTTGCCCGGCTCCTGTGCTTGCTACCCTACGTTCCATTCTATCGGCTAGGGTAGTAAAGGGAGAACTGCTGCGACTGTTCCCTGGCGTTGACTGGATGAGCACCTTAGTAGAGAAAGCCGAAAACTGACTGTCATGATATGGCGAGAGCCGGTCAGCTATTCGAGGGTTA
This sequence comes from Triticum urartu, assembly GCF_003073215.2. Lineage (NCBI taxonomy): Eukaryota > Viridiplantae > Streptophyta > Magnoliopsida > Poales > Poaceae > Triticum > Triticum urartu. Next base: position 117,149,640 of record NC_053026.1, on the reverse strand, counting down.
CAAAATTGTTGGAGATTTTTTCCGCGTTATGCGAAGGATCGGCACTTCCCAATCAGATGATGACAGCACCCTGGCTTGGACCAGGGGTTGTGCCCATGCTTTATTATAAAACTCCTATGACTAAGTGAGGGTGTTTAAGCCGTATAGTCTGATTGCCTTGTTCGTTGCACTAAACAACTCCTTCGAGGACCATATAATTGGATCAAGATTGTTTAGATTCCATCCTGAACACCTCCGTACTAACTACGCGAGGGCAGAAGCCGATGACTGGCCAACCCTCAGATTGCATACAACACGGCCGCACAGGAGGAAACAATTAAAGCATAATGAAATTACATTACAAAACAAGCTTTGTTTTCATAATACAAGGCAAAGGCAGCACAAATGTTTTCATTCGAAAATAATGTCCTGCCCACACTCAGCTACTGCATGTCGAGACCCTTCTATGACATCTGCAAAATATCGCTCGAGTGTGCGGTGCTCCTTGCCCTCCGGCGGCCCTCTGGCCACTTCAACGGCGTTCATCTTTTCCCACCACATCTTGCAACGGACGAAGGCCATGCAGGCACCTTCAATACAGGCAGAGTGCATGACGACGTCCAGACGAGGACAGGCGTTCACCATCCGCCTCACAAATCCGAAGTAGCTGCCAGGCATAGCTTTGGGTGGCCATAGCCGGATTATCAAACCCTTCATGGCTAGTTCGGCCACCCTATGCAGCTCCACCAGCTGTTTCAGCTGATCGGTGAAGGACACGGGAGGTTCTGGCGCTGCATGTTGCGACCATAATAGATTTTCTGCCGAACCCCCTCCTTCAGCTCGATAGAACTCCACGTCGTCCTATACACTGCATGGTAAATCCGCAAAATCCCCTGGGGAACTCCAAACCCAGGTTAGTAAAAGGTACCGCTTCTCCGCATACTTGCTTTGCATCATGCCTTACTCACCGCGATCTTCTGGGCCTCCTGGATTTCCCGGAGGGCGGCCTAGGCGTCATTCCGTGCGGCCTCCGCACTCTGACGATCCTTGTCAAGTTCAGTCCCTTGAACTGACGCATCATGCTCCAAGGCCTCGCATTTCTTCACCGCATCCTGGAGCTCTTGCTGGACTTCTTTGACCCGGGCCTTGAGCTTCTTATGAGCGGCTTGCTGTTCGACAACCTTCTCCTCGGCCTCGCACAGGCCCTTTCTCAGGGCCTCGACCTCATATCAAGTCGTTACTCACCTTGCTTCTCCTGGAGCTGAACTTTAACCTCGCTGATCTCGTTCTCAGTCCGCTCCAGCCTCTGCCTCAAATTAGAGACTTCGGCAGCATGCGAGGTTGCCGCCAACAGCGACGCCTGCTTATGCATATATATTACGTTAGTCTCCTACAATAGAAGATTGATCCTCTGTCCGGTTCTTCTCATCAAACACCGGACAGTGTCTCAGGGGCTACTGACTACATGGGGTTTTTCTCTTTCTATGTCACTTACCTCGAAACCTGCCAACAGGTTGCTGCAGGCTTCGTTCAGTCCACTCTTTGCGGACTGAACCTCCTTGATCACCGCGCCCATAAGGACACGATACTCGTCCATAACGGAGGCGCCTCGTAGCGCCTCCATCAAGTTATCCGACGTCCCTGGACGGACAGGGACCACTGGCGGAAGCAGCGCACCCCCCTCCTTCAAAGGGGGCTGCTCGCCCGACTCCGGAGCCATATTGGTCTCCGGAATCATATTCGGCTGAGGGCCAAACTGGATGTGGCCCTCTTCACCAGTCTCCATGGGGATCGGCTCCCCCATGTGTCCGGCAGTGGAGGTCTCGCCTTGTGGCGCCTCCCTGACAGCGTCCTGGGCTCCTCCCTTCGGAGCAGTCCTCCGGGACAACACTTCTGTGTCGTCCCTGGCCCCGGGGGAGTAAGCAGGCGGTGGCGACATGCTCGCCATCTCCAACGGAGCCAACGAACCTCCAGATGAGGATCGCTAGATAAGGTCACGGGCCGGACTGCAATAGTACAGTTAACTATGTTAAAATAATAAAGAGAAAGGGTTGGGTGTGTGCATGAATGAGCCATGTCACTTACGATGCGGCCTGGGGCTTAGTGCGGGGGCGTCGTTCCGAACTACTGTCAACGTCCCATGCGGTATTGACCGCTAGGGCGCCCTTCCCCTTTTTGGGCGCTTCCGCCTCCAGATGCGCCGAGGCCACCCTCTTTTTCTTCTTCTCCTCGGGGGGAGGGTTGTTTTCCTCCTCCTCCTCTTCCTTGTCATTGTCCTCAGGGATAGAGGAATGGGCTTCATCATCTTCGGACGTCACGTCCGAGGTGCCCTTGCGATGGGGACCACTCTTGGCCCCCTTTGCCTTCTTCTTGGCCTTCTTCTCCGGTGCCTGATAGGGCGCCAGCACTAGCATCTTTGCTAGACACTGGATGACCGGTTCTTCAGGCAGCGGAGCCGGACGCTGGATCCGCTTTGCCCTCTCCATCCAGTCCTGAAAGAGCAATAATAAAAGCTCAGACATCGTCCTCGAGGCAATTAAGTTGGGGATGCATCAGAAATAACATACCTCGCTAGTCGGGTGCTTACAATCATGACCATGGTCTAAGTCCGTGGCCGGTGGCTTCTCGTTGCCCTTGAAGAGCAACTTCCAGGTGCCTTCATGAGTAGTATCGAAGAGCCTTATCAAGGTATGGTGCTTCTTTGAATTGAACTCCCATAGAGGGCGGCTTCGGTGCTGGCACGGAAGAATCCGGCGAACCAGCATCACCTGGATTACATCAACAAGCTTGACATTCTTGGTCACCATGCTCTGAACACGCGTCTGCATCGCTATCAACTCGTCAGGTGAACACCAGTCCGAACTCTTCTCGACCCAGGAGGTGAGTCGCATGGGAGCACCGGAGAGGAATTCGGCAGCTGCGGCCCAGGTGGTGCCGCGAGGTTCTGTGATGTAGATCCACTGCTTCTGCCACTCCTTTACTGTCTCCACAAAAGTGCCTTTGGGCCAGCGGACGTTGGATAGCTTTCTCACCATGTCTCCCCCGCACTCCGCGTGCTGGCCATCCACCACCTTCGGCTTCACGTTGAAGAATTTGAGCCATGGCCCGAAGTGGGGTTGGATGCGGAGGAAGGCCTCACACACGATGATAAACGCCAAGATGTTGAGGAAGCAATTCGAGGACAGATCATGGAAATCTATCCCGTAATAATACATCAGCCCGCAAACGGAAGGGTGGAGTGGAAACCCTAGCCCGCGAAAGAAATGGGGGATGAATACTACCCTCTCAGTGGGCTTTGGCGTGGTGACGACTTGTCCCTCGGCCGGCAGACGGTGGTCGATCTCCTTCGCCAAATACCCGGCCGCCCGAAGCTCAGTAATGTCCTCCTCCCTGACGGAGGAGACCATCCACTTGCCCTGGCCTCCGGATCCGGACATGATAGCTTGACTGGAAAGGAGATGAGTACTTGGGCACTGGAGCTCGAGATTGGAAAGACGGAGACAGAGAGAAGGCGTGAGAGAGGAGGAGGGAATTCTTATCCCCTTATAAAGGCAGCGAATATTAAAAGCCTCCTCACTCACCCTGAAAACTCGCCTATTCCCGAGGGCCATATAAATGGCACGGTTGGGTTACCCATTCCTGCATTGATGAGAATCCCGCGATAAGGGGACACGATCTCTGCTTTGACAAGACATGCCAATGGCAACCGCATCTCAAAACATGGAGCCGCAGACGAGAAACGGTTCGAAATTATGACCGGATAGACGTGATGCCGTGTTATTAAAAAATTTGTCAGCAGATAGAACTCGTGTAAATATATATATATATATATTCTCTACGGTCATGTATGGTGTGTATGTGGAAGGTCCGGATACTATCGTCGCGTCCGAAGACTATCTTGGAGTTCGGAAAGGGGAACCCGCATTGTAATGTCGAAGACAATCTGCGCGCCGGAATCCTCGTCGTTGAAGCTAGGTTCAGGGGCTACTGAGGGAGTCCTGGACTAAGGGGTCCTCGGGCGTCCGGCCTGTTATTCGTGGGCCGGACTGATGGGTTGTGAAGACATGAAGACCGAAGACTATACCCGTGTCCGGATTACTGGACTCTACTTGGCGTGGAAGGCAAGCTTGGTAACCAACTATGTAGATTCCCTCTAATGTAACTGAATCCATGTAACCCTAGATCTCTTCGGTGTCTATATAAACCGGAGAGCGTAGTCCGGATAGATGGATACACATTACCTTAGTCATATATGCTAGACTTCTAGGGTTTAGCCATTACGATCTCATGGTAGATCAACTCTTGTAACACTCATATTCATCAAGATCAATCAAGCAGGAAGTAGGGTATTACCTCCATAGAGAGGGCCCGAACCTGGGTAAACATCGTGTCCCCCTCCTCCTGTTACTATCGATCCTAGACGCACAGTTCGGGACCCCCTACCCGAGATCCGCCGGTTTTGACACCGACAAGGACCAGGGCCACTATAAATAGGGCTAGCCACCATAGTAGAGGGCATCAGATCCTCACCTACCAGAACTCATCTCGAACGATCCACACACACACCAAGCACAAGAACACCTCTCCTCAGGAGGCTATTCTTCCCCTTGTACTGTTCATCCTCAGCCCAAGAGGCAATCCACCACCACACTGGAGTAGGGTATTACACCACAACTGTGGCCCAAACCATTATAAATATTGTGTCTCTTGTGATGCGAGTTCGTCGAGCTAGCCTTTGATATCTTGGCGAAGTTGAGGGCATGATCAATGAGGGGGAGATCTTCGCACGCACCCCAGTGTTCGAACCATAAGGGTTTTGCCAGAACCCGAGATCCGACATTTGGGGTGCGCCGAAGCTT